>NC_055961.1:15704210-15721710 GCF_018492685.1 Alosa sapidissima | reverse complement strand
GAGTAAGGCTTTCTAAAAGAGTATACCACAATATTCTCCTTAAAACCTCACCTTTCTGTCTGTCATAGTTATTTCATTTCAAGAAAAGGACTTCAAGGTTTGTATTATGGTGTGCATTTTTGTTAAGGTTCATTTTGTTATTTTCTAGTGGAAATTCACACTGTTGTATGCAGTGTTTGAGTTGTGTCAGTAACTCTGGCAAAGTATTCATTAATCACATCTAATGGATTTAGCTTTGTCTGTTTCATTGATCATAATTGCCTCATTAACTCTAACTATCTGTTCAGAAGCAGAGTTAAAGCACAGCACATCTAGATAAGATCACACACATCCACACAAACATACAAATTTGAAAATGTGTTTGTAAACAAATTTCCCCTGTAAAAAAATAATTCTGATGTGGGTGTGGAAAAAGGTTTGGTTCATAAGCATCAATGATTAGCATACATATTGTATGCGGCCAGGTGTGGTATTTAGTAGCTAGATATGGTTTTTAGAATGATTGCCAAAAGCTTAAAAGGTTTACTGCTCTGTTGAATCGATTGGTATCTTGGCATCTTGACCTTGGAAAGCTTTGTTAGCTGTAATGGCAGGTCTCCTTGTTTTTGTATCATCAGATATCCTTTAGCAAGTTGATTTACAGTATGTACTAAAAAGGACTCCACAATACAATCAGCTGTTGGCACAAAATAGCAATGTGCTAACTGTGTGAATGGGACATATATTATGCCCACTCTGATACAGTGAAGAGGACAGTCATTAGCACAGTTGGCTGTGCTAGCAAAGTTTACATGTCTGTTTCACATTTACCTGTCATGCTACTAGAAACAAGCACCACACACCTGACCTTGTTGACGTAACCCTCACTTTATTTATACCATTCCTCATTCTTCTGTATCCTTTCCTCCCATCACCACTCCTCCTCTCTCTCTCTCTCTCTCTCTCTCTCTCTCTCTCTCTCTCTCTCTCCATCCCTCTGTCTCTCTCTGTTGCAGTCGGAGAATGCACATCTCCAGTATGTACGAGCAGTGTGTGCAGATGAAGCACTTCTCCCAGGAGTTTGTGCTCCTGCAGGTGACAGAGGAGGAGTTCCTCTGCATGAAAGCCCTCATACTCTTCAGCATCAGTGAGTCTCTCTCTCAAGCCTGAGCTATAACACTGGAACACACATAAAGTCATGAATGGGAAGCCTGTGTGTAACCATGTTGGTATATCAACCCAGAAGTTCTCCTCTAGCCAAAATATGTGCATTCAGGCATAAGGACTGTAACTAATGACTAATGACTTCAGTGTTTAATCTGTTAATAGTTCATCATTAAATGTCAGAAAATGCTTAGAAATGTAAATCAGTATTTCCAAAATCCAAAATAATTTCCTCAAATGTCTTGTACTGCCCACATCACAAAGATATTCTGTTTACTATCATTATTAGTGGACAACTAAGATATTAATGAGTTACTTGGTGCAGCTTTATTTTGAGGCAAAATATCCAATTCCAAGGCCATCTAACCTCCCGTTTTAATAGCCTCTTCCATATGACATAATCCTCAAGCCTGTATAATTTGGTCTGGTTAGACCTAAATATCTATAGATTCTTAGAGATCAGCTATGGCATTTTGCCCTTGTACAGGAACAAACAGCACAATTGCTGCTGAGACTGCACAAGAGACAAGAGAGCTCAGACATATGCTCCTCTCACCTAAACAGGGGAGTCATTTCCAAAAGTCTCATACGGCAATTTAACCACTGCTGCCTGCTCCCGTAATGTGTGGAAATGATACAATTTCTCTGTCACTCTTGTGCTGTCTCTTGTTCTCACTCGCTATCCACCTGTCTTTTGGGTTGCAGTTCCAACGGAGGGTCTAAAGACTCAGAGGTATTTTGACGAATTGCGTTTGACCTACATCAATGAGCTGAATCGCTTGATAAGTGACACCAGGACAACTAACTGTGCCCAACGCTTCAGCCAGCTCGCCCAACTTATGGACTCCCTGCAACCGGCATGTCACCTTTTTGACATACTTGACATACATTTTGTTTTGTCTAACCAAACTGCATTGAGTTTTCATCTAACCTGTGCTTAGTAGTGTGTCACTATCCGTACATAACAGCTTGGAAAAGGGAATTTCCTTCCTATTATGCTTATGCATTTTATATACTGTTTTTAGATGTCTTGAGGGCTGACTGTCAAGTGAGTGGTGCACTAAAACAGATGGTGACCACCATTATCTAAAGTGAGGACCATATTCCGGCATTGTTACATGCATTATCTAGCGGGCTGGATGGCTTCAATTAGTAAAGCACCCAATCAGCAATTAATTAGATTATGATAGCCTCATCCAAATGTTGTTCTCTTTTGAAATCTATTGGATTATTTAGATGGTAAGGTGGATGTACAAGTTGATTAACATAAAGATTAGCCTACTTCAAATAAGTCTTCAAATACACTTAAGTGGCACTTATGTTGCACTTATGTTGCACTTATGCTGCACTTATGTTGTACTTACGTATGCTATGGCTCTTAAAGGTGCTCTAAGAGATGCTGGGTAACGTCACTTCTGTTGACGTTCAAACAAAACAGAGAGCTAGCTCGCTACTTCCTTCCCCTCCCTCCCGTGCTGCTCCCGTGCAATTGAAACTCTCCTAAACGCGCATCTTTACTGTGATTTGCTGGAACAGTTTGTTATGTTTTTATGGGCTAGGTTTGCCCAGATTGTTTTTGTTGCGTTTTTTGGAGCCTGGGCTGTCCACAGAGATCGCATTTTTTTTACAGTGTATTCAGGACACAGACAGCTAGCGGTTGGTTAGGTGATGTTTGCAGTAAGTGACATAAAATGTTTTAGCATAAAAAACAAATGGCATCGCTTAGAGCACCTTTAAAGGAGAAATCTGGCGAGTTTTCTCAGATCTCTGTTTCTCTAGGTCACCGAGTACTGTCGGTCCATGTACAGTACATGCCCCCAGAGTGTAGCGCTGTAGCTGCCTGGCTGCGTTAGTTGCTGGCTGTAGCCACTCAAGCTAGGTAAAACCGATTGTTTTCTTTTTTCCCGTACAGGCAGTACACAGTGACCTTAAAGGAAAATTCCTGTTTTTAGCACTTTAAGGCCCTTTTCTGGTTTGTTTTGGATGAACTAGAATGGTGGACACTGAAAGTTTGACGATTGGTCCTGTCTCGACTTTTCTGACTCTTTTTGAATCGCCTTTGACTTCTCAGGGTGGCTGGCAATGGGCATACTGTAGTAGGCTACTCAAACATGTCCTAAAACAACCCTTGACAGGACCGGACCAATTGTCAAAATTTCGGTGTCCACCACTCTAGTTCATCCAAAACAAACCAGAAAAGGGCCTTAAAGTGCTAAAAACTGGAATTTTTCTTTAAGGAACGGAGATCTATGTGAAAACTCGCTGGATTTCTCCTTTAATGGATCCTTTTTGTTTATGCTCTACGCTATGACCTCTCTGTGACCTGCCGTTACTTTGAATGTAATCTAGCTTGCCTGTAAATGACTTGTAAATGAAAAGAATAATTGCCTGGGCAATGTAAGCAATCCCAGAACCCTTGAAAGTACAGGACTTGATAGGAGCACAGGTCAACTTGGTTGGAGTGTGCTAATGGAAATTGGCCAGCAAAGATAAACAGGTCGACAGTGAACATGGCTGTAAATGCCCAAGCATTGGGCAAACAATGTTGCATTGTGCAACACTGTGTTCTGATGTGACACAGCGTGTTTGGATGTGCCTCCTGAGTAAATATTGCTCAAATTACATGAAAGTAAACGTGTGCCTAGCTGATTGTGCCAATATTACTTATGTATGACAGTAATGCAGTTTTACAAGTGACCTAGTATTTAGTGAGTTACCGATATCCACATTACAAACCATGCAAAGCCATATAAATACCATCTCACAGTCACTAATAATATAGACGTCATACTTAAGATATACTCTTTGCTTTCTGTTTCTGTTTCTCTTTCTGTCGCTCTTGCAGATTGTCAGGAAGCTTCACCAGTTCACCTTTGACCTATTTGTCAGGGCACAGTCTCTGAACACCAAGGTCAACTTTCCTGAGATGATGGCCGAGATCGTGTCAGTGCAGGTGCCAAAGATCCTGGCCGGCCTGGCCAAGCCGATTCTCTTCCACAAGCCACAGGCGTGTGAGGTCAGCATGTGCTTTTCAGACTCCCGTTGAGTTCTGCTGCCCAGAGAGAGGCATAGGAGCCCAGTGACAGATACTCTCACACACACAGACATATACACACACACACACACACACACACACACACACAGCCACACAGGCTCAGTTTTCTTTGCTCCCTTTCTTTCTATTCAGACTTTCTCATCTTCATTGTCCGCTATAGCCCCTTTTTCTGGGAATTGAATATCTTTGGAGAGAAGAAAAAAACTACCCAACAAAATACCCAAGCCCAATTTGATCATTGCAGTAGATGGTCTCCTTAAAAATGATGGAGGACATTTTCTTACAAGACAAGATAGGTCAGGACAGAACAGTTAGTTTTAAAGGGAAATGAAACCATCAGCAGGACATTAATGTGTGTGTGTGTTTATCTGATGGAGTTTTAGTAGGGGTGTAAAACTACACATATTCTTAATGAACCGTTTAGGTAAAGGACGAGGTTCAATACAGATGTGTAATGAATGTGACAAATTTTGTCTTTAACAGTAATCAACAGTATAGGAACGTCACCTATTACCAACCGTCCCGTATTTCCGTCCTCTTACGTGTATGTAATATTCATTTCTATACAAACCAAGACAGCGGATTCCTAAAGAAACGCAAGCACCCACACCATAAGTGTATCTAAATTAGCTATGTACCAAATACAATACATTTTACCGTGACTCGAAGAGCTGTAAACAGTGTTGTAAGGCTGCGTGTACAAATCCGCTTGGAGCTCCCATGGAATTTTGATTTGTGACAAGAATTCTCGGTCTAACCGTTGATGTGCCGTGAGAAAGGTTGAAAATAGGCACCCACCAGCCCAGCACTAAACTCCGAGCGTGGTACACAAAATCGGATATTTCAGGCAGTAAAAGCCCCAATAAGAACCAAACTAGATTTTGTTCAAATCTACACACCTATGGCAATTTAAGAAATCCCCACAGAGCTGTGGGGAGATATTTTACACTATACTATAAGTCCAGGATACTTCTCACTCACTTTTACATGCATGTCATTTTGTAGATACTGACTGATGTAAAGTATGTTTTACCACTTCCAACACACTCTCAATCATGGTACAACAAATTTTTACCTGTAACTGCATGATGACTTTTGGTGAGCTTTTATCTGTCTTAAACAGATTTATATGTCACATATGAGGAATTTTCAATCTCACTAAAACAAACGAGAAACAAAAACAAGTAATTGTTTCATGTCTTATTATGGAGGGATGTTAAATTATGCATTTGTATACACCTTTTAAACATGTTTAAACCAGTGGGTGGTTCATTATATGCACTATATTGTGTTTCATTTGGTGTTAATAATGATTATGTGTGGTGTTATTATTTGTGTGTGTGTTTCTACCACCTTTTTTTTTAAACGCTAATGTAAATACTTTTCATGACATTTTTAAGTAGTAGCTGTAGTAGTAGCTTTTTTCTTCTTGCTGTCCTTCATCATCACCGTTTATTTTTGTTCACATACTGTATTATCAGATTGGTTTTGGTCATCTTTGCACTAGCAATAACTATTGCACGATAGACACACATTTCTTTTTAAATAACCTGATACTATTGAAAATCTCAACAGACTGGATATAGTAAGTTTTGTATAAAGAATATACTGGCAACTAAAAATGATGCTGTTAATCATACATTTAAGTACTAATTGATAATTAATTGTATTCCGTTAGATTGAAATCTTCTTTTAAGTCAGCCTGTTATCTCCTCTTTTACTGTAATGTTCCAATTAGTGCATCAATCTCCAGTCTTTTTGACTCTGAGTTGCTCTCCCTGTCATTCACATTATTAACAGTCCTCGATGTGCAGAAAGCTACTTTAGTCCTTTGAAGTGTGCATCACACAGGAGGGTTCTTGGTAGGGCAAGATCGGCAGAGCTATAGGTATAGAATGGGTTTGTGTGTGTGTGTGCGTGTGTGTGTGTGTGTGTGTGTGTGAGAGAGAGAGAGGGTGACGAGAGATGACAACTTACACAGAGGAGAGAAGTGAAACGCAGGGCTGGGAGTTTGTGGTGGCTATGAATACTCCTAACAGTATACAGTGGCACCCAGTTGTGTATACACACTACAGGCATTCTCTACCTGTCATGATGCTACTGCTTCAAGTCACAGGGATCACCTTAAATCCCAGTAATCATTACTTAAGAGGAACTCACCGCCTCAGATGAATACCATTTATGGTGGAAGAAGGCTTCTAAAATATGGGTTGATAGACCAAACACACATACATGCCTATACATTTGTAGACATGCACTGTTATGTACTGTTTAATGCCATCCTTTCTTTAATCAGCAATTCAATGAGGCCAAACTAAACACTCAAAATCATAGTTGTGGCCAGAATTGAAATGTAGTCACTTAGTTATGTGAAATGTGGTTTGTTTATTTTTTTTTGTAAAGATTGCACATACACTATAATTCACAAGTGCACTCTGTACTATTTAACAAACATTTATAATTTAGCAAAAAATATGATTGTTAAAATCAACACGTGCAGCTTGAAAAATGTGAAAAGATGTTGTATATACATTGTCAAGTGACTAGTTAGTCTTCGGCACAACACACTGACACTTGTCTGAGAAATCGAACAAAAAGTTTGCGCAGTAATTTGTAAGTTGCCTGTAACTGTAACTGTCAGGGTTCCCACCGGTCATGGAATTTCTGGAATATCATGGAATTTTGGAAAGTCTATTCTAGACATGGAAAGTCAGGGAATTTTATAATTTTGGGGGCAAAGTCATGGAATATCATATAATTATTAGCTTTACTGCTTGCTTGAGCAGTTGTGGTTAGTCCAACTTTGTTTATTCAATGTCCATTTATTCATCTCCCACTCTAAAAAAAGTAAAAGATTATTGAAAGCTACACAACTATTCTGAAATCTTTGGTCAGTATATTGTACCCTTCATTGTAGGTTATGGAAATTCAGTTTTAGTTTTGTCAGGGAAAAGTAATGGAATTTTACATTTCTCTAGTGGGAACCCTGAACTGTGCTTCAAGCTTTAGTTCTGTATAATTGTAAGCAGACAGTCATTTTGCAGTAGGTTTATAACCAAAGTGGACAAACATGCACATAGCACCAGAAAGAGAAGGTCAACCTAAATGTCTATAGCAAGCTAACAAGACACGATACATTGTACACTTTAAGCCACGGTTAAAGTAACAAAAAAAGTTAGGATATTTTCTAGCTACAAGCAATAAGATAATTTTATGTCAAAAATGTTCTCATAAAATGCCTCAGTGCCTCTCTGATAAATGTTCAGTCATGGGAGGCAGTAGGATCAGGTGATTTTCAGTTTTTTGAAGAACATATAATTGCAGACAAAAAATGCTCTAGTAAATATAATTGCGGACAAAACATGCTCTAGTAAATGTCAGATTGTAGATTGGTATTTATTCTCTATAGGCAGTATATATCTACATGGATTTATTGTATACATAAAAACTAGAAATGGTTCATATTCAAATATATATAACGACAACAAAAAGAATGCACTGTAATTCCATACAATTTGGAACATTTGAACCTGAAAGTAGTTATCAGTAAGGCTTGGTGAGATTTTGTAAAAACTGATGTGGGTTTGCCATTTGTACAGATTAATTTTATTTGGTTTTGTCATAAAAAGCAACAACAACAACAACAAAACAATGACTAACGATTAAGAGTTTAACATTTTCTGTTGTTACTTAAATGATATATGAAACTGATTAGTATTGCATTTTTACAATGTGACTTCCACACTTTGTATAATTGATGTTTTTGTGTGTTTTTGTGTTCTCCTGTGTTTGCAGTTCTAACATGTTTTGTCCATTGAAACTACATGGAAGGAAATTCTTGCTATACAAATGACATTTCTTATCCAACCTTTATATGTTTATAGTCTCTCTGTGTATGTATGTATTGATTCCACATAGATGTAGTTAAGTTGCATAAAACTGCCAGGTCCCTTAATCTGTTCATTTGTACCACTGTACCAGCAGTTGAGGTGATCCATGTTTGCTGTGTAGACTTGTCTTAAATCAAGATTTTTAATGTCTTTATTGTTGTTGTTTGCATTTAAATAATAAAAAAAATGGTATGGTTTTGTAATGTGTCACTAAGTTCATACTGACAATGATATGGTGAAGCAAGCACAGAGAGATGTTACGGTGTGCGTGTCAGGTAGGGCGGTAGGGGCGGTCAAGCAGGTGCATGGCTACTCTAACCTGCCCTAGAGAGATAGGGATGTACTTTAGCTCACACAATGAGTGGGTTTTAAGATAGAGGATTTTCTCCCATTTTCTTTGCCAAGCTGGCAGGCCCACAGCCTGACTGCTGCCAACTCAAAATACTCTCAGCGGGTGACTGGCACAGCCAACAACAGGTAATTGAATCATCATCTCGCTGATACATTAATATGACATTTCATCATGTGTTCTGTTTATCGCACAAATCCTCAGGAT
The DNA here is from genome assembly GCF_018492685.1 of Alosa sapidissima. Classification (NCBI taxonomy): domain Eukaryota; kingdom Metazoa; phylum Chordata; class Actinopteri; order Clupeiformes; family Clupeidae; genus Alosa; species Alosa sapidissima. The sequence continues at coordinate 15,713,066 of NC_055961.1, read as the reverse complement.
AACCGCCACCTTCTGATTACAACACCAGATTAGTGCCAACGCTGATGACCCTTCACAGTCGTGGGGTATTTGGGTCAATGTGCTGCAGTGTTATCTGCAGCAGGGAAAAGAGGATTCCCTGAGGATATGAGCTAGTGAATGGTGGGGCAAAATTATGGTGCTTGAGGATGTCGAGGAAAGATGTCAGCTAATAAGGTGGGCTCATGAGGGTCAGAGGGTCATGCCGCGTCATAGGAAATGATTGGCTAACCGTGGATGAGCCTGCACTAGCAACACTCTGTGGGACAACAGGGAAGCCTAACTGCCTTTGAGCTACAAGGCTTACAGGAAGGTACTTTGCATGGAATTAATAGTGGATGATGAGTACAGGATGGCATTATTAGAGTGGGTTGGTGGTCACAGCGGAAGACCACTGACCAACTCCTCATTTTGTCATAGCTTGCCTATTTTGCTTGTTAATATATTACTAAATGAAGGTTACATAATAGCTTATATGTCACTTCAGCGCAGAGTTACAAGCACAGCCTGCTTAAGCTTCATTAAAAAAAAAAAAAAACAGAACTGGTTTATTACTCAAATGAAATCCCATAATTCCACAAAAAAAACAACTTGAACCATTTTATTTGGTATAAAAATGTTGTTTTTTTTCTTCTGATTTTCTTGCAGTACATTCAAGACAATCGTACGTACATGTAACATGAGTGTTGCATTGTAGTGGTGAGAAGAGCCAGTTTAGTTCACAACAAAAGAAATGCTTTTTTTTACTATTTCTGTAAACAACAAGCAGACAAAAGTGACCTAGATTCAGACACACAACCAGGAAAACGGTTGTGGAGGAAAAAGGAATGTTTCCGTAAATTAAACTAAAGGAGAAAAACGAAGCTGTGAGACCAACAAGAGGGAATTCTTTTTTTCACCATAAAAGACAAATAAATAAAGTATTCCCAAAATGCCTGATGATCAAGAATCCCACCTCTTGGTCCTTCTATCACCTCTGTCGTGTCTTCACATTTAAAATTCACAAATGAGACATTCAATAAGTACATTTGTGAGAGCTTATGCAAGAAAGTTCTACACAGGTTAGATCACTCTGACCAAGGTCATTGGGTCAGATGAATTTACACACAATCCCGAAGGAGAACACTTGTCTGAAGTGCAAAGCAAATGTCAATATGAAAACAAACCAAAATGTTAGTCTGACCACACACACTTGTTCTCTCTCTCTCACACACACACATACGCACACACACACAAACACAGGTACACAGGTGTGTAGGTCAAAATTTAAATCAACTCATTCTATAGTCTGTTTCCTCTTTAAGATGTGATTCAGAGAGAATACTAAGTGAATGTCACACCACACTCTCTTTCCTCCTCTTTCTCCCATTTCTCTCATTGTTAAATGCAGCATAAGATGGCAACAACTCCATCGCATTTACAGTACTGACAACGTTACATGACACTCTCTGCTCACTGAAAGGTAAGGCCGGGAAGGCGAGTCTCTCTCTTTAGATAGCTATTACTAGTGTGCGGGCCACAGTGAACTGTTTCTATTTCCCTTTATGCGCTGTTGGAGAGCAGTCATGCGGTGCTCCCGTTCCAATAAACACGACACAGGCACAAGAGAACGACAAAGGTGCTGGAAAAGCAGTGGTGTGTGCGTCAGGAGGGAGCTTATTCTTCTTCAGAAGCAGGTGGATTTAGAAGGAGTTAGTCGTCTTATTTGGAATTCTGTAAAAAAAGAAGGGATATCCATGAACATGTGCTGTTATATCTGAGACAGGTTAGCCATGCTGATATTTTGTAGTGTGTCCCTTCACTATCTGAGTTAAGAGTGTGACTGAGTGTAGCAGCCAATAATGTATAATTGGCCTATAACATAATATAATATATAACCTAACAATTACAGTATATTACGTTATTAATAACATCAGAATTGTGTCCATTTTGAATGGAATGGATAGGACACCTCTGTAGGAGTATGTGGAGGAGACGTGGCAAGATTATTTATGGAGGATGGCACAACATGGCACAGGCTATGACCACCTAACTCTTTAAAGAGCATCCCAGATATTCAACATTCATTTCCTGTATCAACTCTTGATTTTTATGCAACCTCTGTGTTATCTCTTAACCAGCCAATAGCGTAGTAACTCGTTACATTATTAGCCAAAAGTCTTTACATTTTTGGTCCAGAAATTGTATTTGTATTTTGTATTTGTATTAGGTCCAGAAATTGTATTTCCCTCTTACCTCAGATGCTGGGGACGTGGCAGCTGGCCTGCCAAAGAGAAAGCCAGGTACACATCACCATATGATTCAAACTTAATATGTATGATACAAGCTTACTAAGCATGCATTTCCCACACATCTCTATTCATACACATAAACACATGTCCTCCAGAGAAAAAGGTGACTGACTATTCTTAAGGGAAAATTATCAGTAGTGTATTTTAATGTTTAATGACATTGATCTAGCTATGCGATTTTGAATTTTTTCAATTAATTCCTTCAGCATAAAGGATCTTCATTGCTATCAGCCGTCACCATCATACCCACTGCCGAGTTCACAAGTCTACAAAAATATTAATACTCAAGTAAAGTACATATGCTCAACAAACATACGTAAGTACAGTATTCAAGTATATTTACTTACTATGCACCCATGATGGCTTTAATTGTAAAACTTTCATTACATTAATTGGTTTGTCTCAAAATGAGGTTTTACCATAATTTCCTTACATTGGTTTATATACTGATTTAGCTAAATGTATTCATGTTTGAGGTTTATTTCTTCTTTTGGATTAAAGCACAAACTGATTCTGATTCAGTGGGCTATCGGGCACCTTGTGGGCACTCAACCCACGAATGGTTTCAGAAGCAAAGGGCTGTTCTAACATGTCAGTACTGAAAGTCCCTCCCTATCCTATCATGCACATAATGTCAAGATTTTCTGTTTCTCTCTCTCTCTCTTTCTCACAAACACAAACACACACACACACTTACCCTCCCATCTGTCGCGATGCATTCTCAAAAAACTTTGTCTTGGAGGCAACACTGCAATACAAAGACAGTTACCATGGCAGTTACCTTTAAGAGCTGTGCATGACAAAAGATCCATGACTCCAGATGTGTAACTCTTTCACTGTTTGTCTTTCATTGGGCACACTTGGGTTTGCTGGCAGTGAAACCACCAGCGGAAGGCAATCAGTGAGGTTCATACAGTATGAAACACATTCATCCTGCAGCCACTAAGGGTCTCTAAAACAGAGAGTTTCAAGGCTTCCTAGCTAATAACTACCCTTAATAAACAACAGAGCTGAACGATATAGCATAAGTGTTAGCATTTCTTTCTAACCTCACAGCAAAAGGAATCCACCCCTTCTATGCGTGGTACTGGGCAGTTGTGCAAACCAATTTTTTTGAACATCCCTGCTGAAAAAAAGATGTCTGTCAAGCTTTACATTGTTGGTGTAAGATGGTCATGCTGGTTTGCTAGAATGACCAAGATGAGCTAGCATGGCCAGTTAAACCAGCAATGTAAGGCCAGCAACACTAGCTAAAATGACCAGCTTGAGGTGGTACGGTAAACTGAGTAAACCAGCTGAAGGTATGTTTTTGCAATAGTTTTGCTGGTCTAGCTGGTCAACCATCATAGGGTAGTCAAACAAGCTGGTCAACAAGCTGGACAACCAGCAAACCACCTGAAGCTGGTCAGACTGTTTTTTTTCAGCAGGGATGAAAGTCCATGGACCTTTTTTTTACAATTAAGGCATCTGTCTTTTCATTGTCTGGGCTAGCTATAGCCTAGTTAGGGTTTGCAATGGCAGTTTGATGACTGTTAGCTAGTTAGCTATAAAATCTAATGTAGTGTAGTATATCTCTTAAGATGCAGTAAATGATCATTTGTTCTACCTCCAATAAATCACTAGCATGCACGTCACTTTGTTCGTTTTCTGAACATGTTTAACATTTGTGTTGCTGATTGCAGAATCCAGTAAAGTTCCAGGAACCATTCTTTACTCTCAAAGCATCTATTTACAAGATAGCAATCAGAATGGGAAGTCAGCTCTCAGCTCTCTTAAGTGTGGGCCTACCAAGACAGTGATGCCTTGCATCTGTTCGATCCATAAAATGCTGCTCCATTTTCACACAGAGAGGATTTCATGGTGATCATATCCAAAGAGAATAAATGTCACCACTCAGGATGCTTACAAGATAGTTGGAACAAAGAGGCAGAGGAGGCATCGCATCCACTAGGAAAGGTGAGTGTCAGGTCAGTGATATCAGGGGTGAAACTAGGGATGTTTGATTAGGGGTAGGCTGACCCAGGCTAAGATGTAACAGCGACTTTTTGATTAAGAGTTTAAAGGAACACAATGGCGGAATTGATATCTATGCTCCTTGGCATCAATATTCAACAACATTTAGAGCTAGGACGGTACCCTGTTAGTCAAAAAACGACTAAAAGGGTCATTATCCTATCCAATCAACAACATTACATAGTGCAAGATCAAGCGTTTTGGTCATGCTTTGGCAATGTCAGAGACTTCCTTCTCCGTACTAGTCAGTGTAGGATCAGAACGAGTTTGAAGCAGTTACTTTAAGGTAAAATAATTGAACTATGTTGTCTTTATTTGGAGCTGACTGGGACACTGGTCCTTACAAAAATACAGGATCATGTACGTGTATTTCTCTCTCTCTCTCTCTCTCTCTCTCTCTCTGTGCGTAGGGAGTACTCACTAAGATGCGGAGTCTTCGCTGGTGGGAGAGGGCAGGGGTTTGGTGGGTGTGCGATTGGGTGGATCGGGGGGTCTGGTCGGGGGCCTGCAGATGGAGTGCTTCTCGGAAAACGACCGTCCTTTCATGAGGCCCTCACCTTCTCCTGTTTTACGAGAGAAAGAAAGAGAGAGAGACAGAACACACAAACACACAGATGAGCCATGAGATAACCAGATATATCTCAGGAAGCAGAGAAGCCACACACGGCACAGTATCACACCAAACACGTGACCACACATAGTGAGCATGTGAGAGCGATAGATTAGACTAAAGTTATTATGAGTATTAAATCTGCCTTTAATGCTCCTTTAATGCTGAGTTTAATATTGTTTTAATGTAGTTATTGTCTGAATGAAGAGATAAAGGCAGTCTGTGGAAGTAAGTATGTAACTTGCACGGTAGAGAATCAGGGTTTTCATGGTGGCTGTGTAGGAAGTAAAGTGTGTTACTGTATACGTGAATGCTGCCCAAGAGATGAATGCAGACGCTTTAGGATAGAGCAGTTTTGTACAGTTCTATAATCTGTACAATCTGTACAACAGATTAGAGTAATGATGACTTTTGATATTAGTGCCTGTCGTTGTTCTGTTTCTCTGCACTGTGGAGGGCAGAGGAGTAAACACCTTCTCTGTTGGCCAGGACCCCACGTGGCGGAGGCTTCTTGCCCTGGAAGGACTGCGCCCGGCCGACCGTCACCCCTGCCTCCCCGTTGGACGCCGTCCCGGCGTCAGGCCGTGACCCTCCATCTTGTAGCCTGGCAACAATCTTGGCGACATCGCTGTCGGAATGCCGATCTTGCCGGGGGGTGGGGGTGGGTTTGGGCGGGAGTGGCAAACGGGCGCCAGAGGACGCAAGGAAAGAGGAAGGTACAGAGGGAGGAGAGCAGGACGGAGGGCCCATCTTGGGCCTCTGAGGCGGGACGGGGCTAGTGGGGTGCGGGTCCCCCTCGGAGTCCACACCGTTGTGGGCACTGCCGTTCAGCTCCCGCACTGCGTGACAACAAGAGAACAAGGCAGAATATATGAGAGAGAGACAGACAGACAGAAAGAGAGAAAGAAAGTTAGAGAGAACGACAGAGAGAAAGAGAGTAAGTGAGTGTAACAGAGAGAAAGTGAGAGAGCGAGAATGAGAAAGAAAGACATATATAGAGAGACAGAGAAAAAGGCAGACAAAGGAGCAGTATAAAATTAAGCTAACGGGTGTCAAATACATTATGTGCAGGCCAGGGGGGAAAAGTTCAGGATGAAAGAAAGTCAGCAAAAGTAAGACACACAGAAGCCAACATAAAAAAAACAAGGAATCAAGAGCAAAGAATGAAAGAAAGGAAGGTGACAAAGTGGAAATAGCGAACACCTTCACCCCCATGCTTAAGTTGACTAAAAAGAGGAATAAAAAATCATCTTCTGGAAATTGATCTTAGTGCCTTAATTGGCATGGGTACTTTCCATAAGATCATCTCTCAATGAAAATCAAACCAGCTATTAGGCTAACTGAAATAAAACCATACCAATATCTAGGTATGGTGAAGGGTATGTGATGATGTGGGGCTATTTTAATTCCAAAGGCCAAGGGAACTTTATCAGGATTTTACCAGGAGTATCCTGGATCCATGAAATAACTGGCCTTTAATGGGAATTTAACATAGGGGGGTGTATACTTATACACCCTGTATTTTAATGAAAAACATTTCCTTATTTACAATACATTATTCATTCACAAAAAAAATTGGTGTCCTTAAAAGTTGGATTTTCCCCATTTTTTAAATTAAGGCATTAAGATCAATTTCCAAAAGATGATTTTTTTATTCCTTTTTAGTCAACTTTAGCATGGGGGCTTTTCCAAGACTAAATATTTTAGTATTCACACAAAGGCTACCTTTTCGGAAGTGCACTTCAAATGACACCAGAGAAATATCCCAATGTGAATAGATGCAACATTAACACATAATTTATGATATAGCTATTTATATTTACTTGTGCTTTTGTTTGGAACCCCTGTAATGTGTGTGTCTGCACGTGTATGTGGGAGCAGTTACAGGCGTTTAGTCTAACCACACAGACGCAGCCGTGTGACACTGTAGGGTCCTTGCTTCACATGGCATGTTGGCCTTGAACGCTTTGTCATGCTTTTGCCTGTGGCAGTGCGAGCCTAAACCATGGAGATGTAAGGCTGGGCACACATCAAGTGTGAGAAGGACAGCCATAGGGTTGCAGTGCTGTTAAATTATCTTCTACAGTGGGTTGCACAAGTTTACAAGAACTTGTGAGACTGTTGTCCGTGAGTGCAATTCACAGCGACCTCTTTTCAGAACTTTACTTCCAGAGTTCCAGTCAACTTGAGGGTCCCCAATGAAAGGTTATCATCTCAAACTTCATGCACAGTCTGCCTTACGTTGTTATGTCTAGCAGAGTTCTTCTTCAAGCTTGTGTGTGTGTGTGTGTGTGTGTGTGTGTGTGTGTGTGTGTGTGTGTGTGTGTGTGTGTGTGTGTGTGTGTGAGAGAGAGAGAGAGAGAGAGAGAGAGAGAGAGAGAGAGAGAGAGAGAGAGAGAGAGTGTGTGTGTGTGTGAGAGAGAGAGAGAGATGGATTTACAAGCATCTCCCACTATGAGGAGGGTACTTTTGAGTGGAAAACTACAGGAGAGCACAAAGAGAACACTACACATTAATGACTAAAAAGAAGCATGCATTTAATGACAGCCAAAAGCAAAGTCATTAAAGAGTGAAGAGGGTATTAATAAATTTAAGGATGCATTAAAATGTTAGGTGAAAAGGGAATAAACAAACCAAACTGTTCATAAGAACTGGGGATGACAGCACATATTAAGCATTTATGCAGATGGCTTGTTTAAAAAACACAGGTACACACACACACAGACCTAGACTCCAGCAGGCAGGTGGTACTTAGTTTTACTTAGGTGGTACTTAGTTTCCGTGCCCTAGACAGCCTGTTATTAAATTTTCAGTGACAAATAAAGTGGGAAAACTAAGATGGGTAGAATAACTGCCAGTTTGACATCTGTCATGATAAATTACATGTACACATACACACAGACACACACAGGTCTACAGCATTTAGTTCTACAGCTCTAGAGCTACTCTACAGTTCACTTGATACTACATATTATATATTAGAGTATGGTAACTTGCATGTATATCATCTATCCATACCAGTTTCCAATTAAGTTTGTTCCTACGAGAGTGTGTGTGTGTGTGTGTGTGTGTGTGTGTGTGTGTGTGTGTGTGTGTGGGCACATGCATGCAGGTATACACCAATTACTGCAAGGCTGCCATACTATGCCAAAAGTAGCAGACCCATACCAGTGAAGCAAAGTAGAAAGACAAGAGGACCCCACACCATCTCCCACCTCTAATGTGACTGGACTCAGTCCACTACACACAGACAGATAACAATAGCCAGAGCCTCCTCCTCTCAACACAGGTTCAAGGACACCTTCAACTGAGGAAGTAAAAAGTATGTGACTCTGTTTGAGCATGCAGGCTTTATATAAGTGCACAGATATATTTGAAGCGCATATACGTATAGAAATCAATATACTCTATATGGATAATAGTAAAAAGGAATAAAAAAAAAAAAAGGAATGTTTTTTTTAATAATAACAGAAGCCTAATGTAATAATGGAATGGAATGATAGGAGATGGGATGGAGAGTGGGAGGTGGTATTGGAACTTAAAAACAAGGGATGTTGAAGAGAGCGCTCATGAGGATGATGAAGATGACGACTAGGGGAGGGAGATGACTGAGACTCTTATTTGGCCACATAATTACTCTCTTGCAACGCGGGATAGGAGCGCAGCGGCCGCTTGGAGATGGTGATGGGCTGGCGCGTCCTGGGCGCGGCTCTCGGGGGAGGTACCGGGGGAGGCAAGCTTTCTGGAGGCCCGCTGAAGATCTGCGGACACAACACAGAGGTCAGGGTGAGGCCTCGGAGGGGAAATCCATCATGTGAGGGCTACACATAACACTAGCGTTCTAATACTATCATCACAATACAATCTACATTAGTACAATGTCGTCATAAAAACTGTGCTATTGAAATAAAATTGACTTTAAAA
>NC_055961.1:15584210-15699210 GCF_018492685.1 Alosa sapidissima | reverse complement strand
GAGTGGAATTTAACTTGATTTTTTAAGGCAGTAAAAAGCATGAGAGATAGGAAAGACATGTAAGTGTGTGTGTGTGTGTATGTGTGTGTGTGCGTGTGCGTGTGTGTGTGCATGTGCGCGTGTGTGTTTGTGTGTGGAAAGGATTGAGAGGAGAGGGGTGAATACTGAATGGGAAAAATGTGTTGTTTGTAAGAATCCGCAACAAACAGCTGTACCACCTGTCATACTCGGCCTAAAGAGAGAGCATGGAGTTTACAGTCACAGTTTACATAACAAATACACAAGAGTGAAAACATTTATGGAACCACATGCATCTAGTTATAATGTTAAACCATTACACTGCTGTTTTGTAGTGAACAAGTTATGAGGGGTTATCCGAACGTATTCATTTATTACCACAAACATAGTAATTTACAACTACACTAACACTACTTTGACATTTACTTACATTGATAAATGTTACTTTTTTTTTTATAAATTTTTTTGGACTTTTTATGCTTTTAATGTGACAAGATAGTGGAGAATGACAAGAAGTGAGTGGGAGAGAGAGTCGGGGTGGGATCCAGAAAGGACCACGGGGCGGGAATCGAACCCAGGTCGCCGGTGTACGGTGCAGGTGCCCCAGCCAGTTGCGCCTACTTTAAAGTGTATTTGTATGATGGCGATATGGACTGTTTGGTAGTTACTATCTCTATCTAAGGAGCTTAGACTCTTATTTAGTCCTTATTTGCGGAGCCTTGCAGTAAGCAAAGCTGGGTAGCATCAGATGCCGACGATCTTTTCCCTTCACAGGCGACTGTTTTTATCTATTCCTGGCGCGGGCTCAAAAAGCACCATTAAAATGTCTATTGGGCACTGAATTATCTTACACTTACACACACACACACACACACACACACACACACACACAGAGACAGACACACACACACACACACACACACACACAGGCAGAACCAATGACAGTACATATTACGGTCAATTGAAATATCACCTCTTTGGAAGGCCTTGACATTCATATGCACATGCACACCAAATCACACAGAAACAAGAGTCTAAGACTCTAAGTGCCCCGGCTAACCCTGCTCTGATGCTCCTCTCCCTCCTCTCTCTCACAAGAACCCTCCTCTCATCTTGCAAACTGCTGATGTAAAGCACTGCTGTCCTCTACTGGCCAATGCAGGAACACATTTCTCCTCCTCAAAATGACTCATTGGAAATCATCATGGTAACAAACCATAACGCTATAGCATAACTCCTATGTTTAATATGCTTCAGAATGTATCTCACCTTTGGTCTCAACATAGTTGATGCACTTTCGTACAAACTTGAATCCAACCTCGTTCAGCTCCACTGCAAAGAACCCCAAATCATGTTAAAACAAGTCCCCTATGAATGTCAATACTACTGAAGAATCTTCTATTAAGGACTTTGGACTAAAGTCGAAACACTTTTCACATACTGATAGCTATTAGGACAGTCTGATGACATTTAGCCAAATTATTAGTAAATTATACTTACTTTCAGCTTTATTTTGAATAGGATTATGGTAAATCTGAAAATAAAAGAGACACAATAGTTGGGAATAAGTCATATCATGAATATACAGTACACATTACTATTGTATGTCTGTGTGTGTGTGTGTGTGTGTGTGTGTGTGTGTATGTGTGTGTGATATTTTACTAGTAACCATGGCAAATCTGAAAAGGAAGACACTCACTGGCTCTTTCCCATCCATGGCCTCGATCCACTGCTTCCTGTTCACCTCTGACACTGCCTGCAGGGTCAGGGGACTGTTCCTATGGCAACAGCCCAGACACCACACAGCACACATCAGTAGTGTCATTGTGAGACAGACACAGACACAAATTCTCATGACTTGCCATTAGGGGTGAACGATTATGGAAAATAATCTAATTGTGATTTTTCTCACCAATATTGTGATTGCGATGCAATATGCGATTATTTTTAAGCTCTTTATCTTCTGTCTTATTCAACAAAGACAAGCAATATATCATTGTATAGTATGACCAACACAAAATTAGATAAGAAACTGTTCTTTCCTGGAGCCCAGGCCTATGTTATGATGGCATTAGGTCATTGAATAAGACTGATGAATGAAATATTTTTTATTTAACCATTTTAAGCACATTAGTAGGCCTATATTTGTTGAACTTCCAGCCTTGTAAACATTTAATGATTCTTATACGTTTCTATTTTGTTTCTATTTCGTGTAGATATGATCTTTTTTCGTTAGTTAACAGGTCTACATGCAGTGGCACTGACACGGCTTCTCCTTGTCCTGTGCTCTCCATACACGCGCGCGCGCGCACGCACACACACACAGACCCGCTCCTCTCCTCTGTAGGCTACTCGCACGTGAATCGGAACAAACTAGATCGTTGCAGCGCAAATACATTCAACTGAATGACCGTTCAGATCGGTGTTAAAGGTTAGCATCATCAACACCGCAGCGCAATAGGCATGCATGCAAATTAACTAGTTTGTTCATAATATCACAACAAAGCCAATCGCGGAGACAAAACTCTTTAAACAGGCAAAGTTATCAGCAGTTAGCAGCATGTATATAGCCTAAGAGCCTTAGCTGGTAAGCTAATGTTAGAACAGCTAGGTTTTTGGTGGTTAGCTGTGTCAACTACTCGCGGATAACATTATGCATCAATTCATTACCTGTAAGATTAAATGTTTGCGCCGCCAACCCCCTTGGATATCGCAAATGCCCCCACTGTCACTGTCACTGTACTCCAGTAAACAAAGTCTCCAGTGCACAAGGGGAATGGTCATATCATCAGCTGGACATGTGAACGAAGTTACCAGCCAGAGTAGCAGCACAGTGGAATTATGAACTAGAACCAGGGACATGGCAGGTTCGAGCAAAAGGTAATGAAGAGGTTTATTTTTAACCAAAGTAGCTCTACTGATCAGGGGGGTATTCCAAGTATGTGGTTTAGTTATAAACCTGGGTAAGTTAACTCCGAGTAAGTGGTAAACCTCCTACAACAAGAGCCCTATGGCATTGTTTTGTTAGGCAAATGAAGCCATACAGCTCTTCTATTAGGAGGTTTACCACTTACTCTGAGTTAACTTACCCAGGTTTGTCACTAAACCATGTACTTGGAATACCCCCCTAACCTCTCGACACTGTTAGCTGGGCCTCTTGTTCACGTTTTTTGCTTCTTCAGTGGTCGGTGTGAAGAGTCGGTGACGCGTCGGCAAGCAAGTATAAATGCGTTTTGGTGACGTCACATATTACGAAGCGTAATCGCAGCCTTTGCGGTTTGAAGATCGTGTTTCATCATATTTTCGCAAATGCAATAAATCGTTCAGCCCTACTTGTTATTGCACGAACATACAGTATTTAACTACAAACTGTCTGTTGACTCCCTACATGTTCAAAGAGTGTAAATGTTGTACACACTAGGATATATGAGGTTAGTAAATAACTCTGTGTGTGTGTGTGTGTGTTTGTGTGTGTGTGTTCCAAGATCGTGCCTACACCGCCTGCCTGGCCATCTGTTAGGAAGCATATGTGGTCCTTTTATTGGCAGCTGTGTTTATGTGGCATAACATGGATCTCTCATTGAGCTCCGTGCTACCCGACCCCTCCACCCATCCCCACCCCGACTGTTTTAGTGTCCATTGGCCCCTGGGGGCTCCACCTGCTCCATCATCTGCCGGGGTGCCTCACTCCACCCTTGCAGTCACACTCACTTTTTCCATCTAAAAACTGCCTGGGGGTAAAGCAATCTGGAGAGTATTGGAAAGTTCACCTCTCATGGGTTTCAATCTGCAGAGTATCGGAAAGCTCACCTCTCATGAGTTTCGATGTCGAAGCAGAACCGCTTGTCGATGGACTCGGTTTTCCGGCGGATGCAGGACTTGAGGGTGAGCTCCGAGGTTGTCTGACAGAAGTAAACAACCTGTTTACACTCTTCACTCACAGCATGACAACAAACAGCTGCATGCACTTAGCGCTAAGCAATAAAAAACTGTTGACCTGTGTTTTTGAGTGTGTGTGTGTGTGTGTTTGTTTGTTTGTTTGTTTGTTACACCATGTCATAAAACCCACAAATGACTAAGCTACGCTGTTAAGATACCTGTTTGGTTGTAGTCTTCTGTTCAACAGGCACCATAACAAAACGTCTCTTGTCTTTGATGTACTTGCAGTAGTACTTCACCCAAGTCACGCCCAAAGCCCCTGAAATGTAAAACACACAGATCCAGAAACAGGGAGGCAGGGAGGGACAGACAGAGACAGAGATTAAAGGAGAGAAAACACAGAAAGAATAAGAAGAAAGAATGCATGGGACATGTCGATCAAGCTGATGAAGGGCCATCCTCTTATCAGGCATCCGCAGTGAATTGCTTTGTTTGAGCACAGGCGTCTAAGTGCTTACATTTCTCCTGGACGTAGAGGTAGCCTTGGATGGTGGCCTGCCCATGGATCTTGCCAATCTGAGAGGGCTCCTTCATCCTCTTCATCAACTCCTCCATTTCTTCTCGAGTGCTCTCAAAGTGGTTGCGCGTCTACACATACACACACACACAAAACACAAAACACACACAAACACAAACACAAACACAAACACAAACACACACACACACACATAATTACCTCCATCATAATGACCCCATGGTCTAAGTCCTCATGATAGCAATTCACGCCCCATTAATAAGTATTTGGTGTTGCCCCATTGAGGTGATGATGAATGAGGCAACTGAGGGATATTGCTGAGCAACCACATAACTAGCTCCATGTGTTCTGATTGGAAGATCATTGGGAATGTTTCCACCGGTAATGCTCGGGAGCATTGGCCATTGCTAAAACATTCATCTTGTGTACCATCAGCTTTAGTGTTATGCATTAAACATTCTGCAAAATATTTTCAATCTGCACTACAGGATGGACCTCACTCACGTCATCTGAGCTTTTCCCCCTCTTGGATACCAGACTAAAACAACTACGGAAACTAACCCTAGTTTATGTATCACAACAATTTAGCAGAACCTGCTTTGGGTGCATTCTGCTGTAACACTGCTGTTTGATGTAACACAGAGACCAATGGAAAGGAGGAAACTGCACTCAAAGGCCAATGCTTAAAAATGTTGTGTTAAAATTTAAGCCAAAATAGTGTACAGGAACTCAGAAGGGCAAGGCCTTGTACAGATTCTTCTTAGGCCTTATACTCTGTTTTCACTTTAAAAAAAAAAACACTGTTGAAGCATCAACCTCAGTGTGGTTTCCTCCGAGTAAGAGTTCCTCCGATAAAGAATGTTTGATTCAAGTTCAGCGTGTGTTGTAGCGAACTATTTGTTTCTCAGCAAAAGCCACGATGAACGGTAACAAATAGGCTATAGCCTAGGCTATGTAGGCTAAATAGTCATATCGTGGGAAGTTTATTGTTTCGTTTTGGCAAGTAGCCGTGTAATAAGCGGGATAATGTATAGAACGCCGGTCATTATTGGGAAAATAAGTCCCGACAGGGCGAACCGGACTACATATTAAAGGGACACCAGGCAAGCCTGATGCTTTTTCTCTACGAAACTCCCCCTCGCTCGGTCTGAAGCTCTTTTCCTTTTCTTTGCATCTTCCGTCAAGGGTTTTCGCTGCTTCTTCGCCGGCTCTGCCATTATACACACGTTTTCAACAATCGCTAGCGATTCGTTAGCCTGCCTCTGTGCTGTGGATGCAGGATGTAAACTGATCCTGCTTCGGTCGGTGGGTACGATACACTGAACTTGCAAGCGGGATATTCTTCCTACAGGCAGTAGGGGCGCGCGAGAGAGTCTTCATTTGCCCTGTAATGAGTCATTTAACCATATACCGACTCACGAAGATGAGTAATTAACACGAAAACGTTGCCTGGTGTCCCTTTAAGATAAAACATCTAGTTAGTATTGTTTTTAGTAAAAAGATACTTACTTTGAACTCTCTTGTAAGATTATTTGACTTAAAATAAGTCAAAATCTTATTAAATGAAGACATAAAAAAGTAAATTTATCTGCCAGTGGAGTAAGTAATTTTATCTTAATTTAAGATAAGACAATTTACTTACTTCACTAGCAGATAAATTGACTTGTTTTTATATTGTTTTATGTTTTATTTAAGAAGATTTTGACTTATTTTAAGTCAAATAATCTTACAAGAAAGCTCAAAGTACATGTAAGTAAGATTTTTTATCTTAAAGCTGCAGTAGGCAAGTCTGACAGATTGAGGGGATTTAGCCAAAATTTTGAATGTTTACAACTCTCATGCCCCTCCCCCACTACCACCGAGCATCCTCTCATTGAGTTTGTGCTCGTCAGTACGCACTAGACTGCACCAGACTGTGATTGACAGTCAGATCTCACACAGCCCTGCTCTGATTGTACCAGAAGAACCGGGAGCTGTAGAATTTTGCAAAACAAATAACAGGCTCTAGGTGGAGGTAGAAGTGCAGGTTTTTTTCTAAAACCGGCTGATTGATGTTGTTCTGTCGAAGCATAGTGTCGGTTTCAGTGAATATGATCAAAAAAATCTTGCCTACTGCAGGTTTAAAGGACCAGTATGTAGGAAATAATGGAAAATAAATTGTAACCATTCCAAAAATGATCACCATATGTCAACAGAGAGTAAGGAAACACGATGAATTGAAGTAATGGCTTATTTGACAACATTACTATAACCCGGGGTTACGGGGTGGAATCTCTTGGAATTTTCATTTTATGTTTTGAACGATTAATTCTAGAATAGCGTATTAATAATGGGCTGTCGCGTCCCCCCATTTGGGTTGCCAAATTAGCAAAGGCCAGCTGTCAACAGCTGTCAGTTGTAGTCATGAACGAGTAGCCTATCCTACAAGAGGCAGGCACATTGCCAAAATTAAAACAAGAAACCAATTAAGTGGACATCGGAGGAGCTTCCTGAGATGGCGACGTCTTTGTTAAAGTATAAGTATAAGTATATATACTCTTTTGATCCTGTGAGGGAAATTTGGTTCTCTGCATTTATCCCAATCCGTGAATTAGTGAAGCACACAGTGAACACACAGTGAGGTGAAGCACACACTAATCCCGGCACAGTGAGCTGCCTGCAACAACAGCGGCGCTCGGGGAGCAGTGAGGGGTTAGGTGCCTTGCTCAAGGGCACTTCAGCCGTGCCTACTGGTCGGGGTTCGAACCGGCAACCCTCCGGTTACAAGTCCGAAGCGCTAACCAGTAGGCCATGGCTGGCCCAAACGAAGAATATAAAATCTGCATCGCTAACTTCAGCTAAATATGTTACGTTGGTTAGAGAGGTATTTTTTGTTTTCACTGTTTCCGTAATGTGGAGCTGGGTCATGGTTGGAGAAACGTTTAAGCAGCTGCAGGTAAACTAACGTTAACTAAGTCTGCATTACATCTGGCAACCCAGAAGAGGCTCACGTCTAGGTAGTCTTGAGAACGTTCACCAGTGTTTTGATTTTGGCCTACAGAACGTTCGGTAACAATCATTCAAATCGCTCCTTTACTGGAACACACAGAGATATTTCCCCAGAGGGAAAATTCAAAGGGAACTGTTCCGGCTTTTTAGGTTTTAGTTCCTGAGAGGGAACATTAGTTCCTTATCAAACAATGCAGGGGATATTCTCAGTTTTAGAATGACTCTCTCCTCACCTCCACATGAACCCGTCACCCTCCGACCCAACCCTTCCCATCTTTAACCCTCACTCACATTCTGGAGGCTGAGCTGCAGTTCCTGTTTGTAGGGCAGAAAGTCCTGAGTCATTTCCACAGTCAGGTTGTTGAGGGTCAGGATACTCTGGAGGAACGCCAGTACCTGCAGATACAAATGGCATCATGAATACACATACACACATGCAAACACACTCACACGCATGCGCACACACACACACACAAACACACACACACACATACACACACACACACACAGATACTCTGGAGGAAGGCCAGCACCTGCCAATCCAAATGGAATCATGAATACATGGTTTCTTGCACATAACAAGATTGTGCTGTACACACACACACACACAGAGAGAGAGAGAGAGAGAGAGAGAGAGAGAGAGAGAGAGAGAGAGAGATGAATGTAATTTCTTTGGGAAGCCTTGATGTTCACATACACCAAATCACAAAAACATACATACAAACAAACATAATTAGCCTAGAAATCTAGACGCACCCTAGCGGCAGCAAATGTAATCTGCAGCCAGGGTCGTCTAGCAACTCTCCGTTGGCTTGAGAGCTGGAAAAACCAAACTCTCGTCAGGCCAATCACATCGTGTATAGAGTCGGTGGGCGGGCTTAACACAGAGTTGCAACGGTTCCGTGTGAATTCCCTGCTACTTGAAAACAAAGAAGATGGCTGCTGATGCTGGCGAACAGCGGTCTTTTGACCAGTCTCTTATAGACTTGGAGTGGGTCTGGCTTGTCAGGCTAACACATAATAGCATAATTGACAGAAACTGTCAATTGAAATGCCACCTTTCTGGAAGGCTTTGACATTCACATGCACATCCACACCAAGTCACACACACACACACACACACACACACACACGCACACGCACACGCACACGCACACGCACAGGCCAATTAAAATAAATACACACCCAAGTCATACACAATAAAAACATAACAAAAGAAGGCTTGAAGATTACACCTGTTTAGAGGCTGTTAAGAGTTTGACTTTGGTCCTTTTAAGAGCTCAACACCTGGTGTGTATGAGTTTGTCCAAAGGGCATGTTTGGGAAGTATGTATTTTCAAGATGCCACCACTACTGGATAGAGATGCAGTTGCAGGTAAAGGTTTTTGCAGAGAGTTTTACAACGGCTTTGAACACAGTTTAGCCAATCATAATTAAAGATCAGAACTATCTGTTTCTATCTGTTCTTATTTGTGTTCTACCTGTGTAACAGGGAGTTGTACAAGTTCTAGTTGTAATTGGGACAGTCGTCTTTTTGCTTTAATCTGGTTTAGAGAGAGAGAGAGAGAGAAAGAGACTGGGCAGTGGGTGAATGTGGTATTCCCCTTGGTCTTGAGACATGTTCCCACAACAAAAGACTCATTTCCCCTAATCATCTCAGGATAATCAACCCGTTACTACACTACACTCTGGCAAACACATTCAGTTTGGTTGTTTATTTTGATCAGACACCTTTTAGTAGTTGTTTAGTAAATTGGGCCTTGTTTATGACAGTTGTGGATGGAGTTTAAGGAGGAAATGAATGAGACTGATGCAAGAAGTTCATTTACCGGCTCCACCACATCGAACTTCTTCCTGTCTTGCACCTGTTGGATCTGGTAGACATATTCTACTGACGAGTCGTAGAAGTTCACCCTCTCTTTATCAAGCTGTTCATCCGCCTGAAGAGAAACGCATTAACACACGACACAGCCATTCATAAATATGACAATACATACGCAGTATATCATATACATCACCCTCACACTAATGTGAATTGCGTACGTACACACCTATACACACCGAAATATTTAGTACTATAAAAAGTCTGGCCAAACGTTTGTCAGTAAAATTGCAGTAATATGGTTGTTTCTTATCAGTGTGTGACTCAATGACTTGCCCTGAGGGACTCTGATATTACCATTCATAAATATGACAATACATACGCAGTATATCATATACATCACCCTCACACTAATGTGAATTGCGTACGTACACACCTATACACACCGAAATATTTAGTACTATAAAAAGTCTGGCCAAACGTTTGTCAGTAAAATTGCAGTAATATGGTTGTTTCTTATCAGTGTGTGACTCAATGACTTGCCCTGAGGGACTCTGATATTACCATTCATAAATATGACAATACATACGCAGTATATCATATACATCACCCTCACACTAATGTGAATTGCGTACGTACACACCTATACACACCGAAATATTTAGTACTATAAAAAGTCTGGCCAAACGTTTGTCAGTAAAATTGCAGTAATATGGTTGTTTCTTATCAGTGTGTGACTCAATGACTTGCCCTGAGGGACTCTGATATTACCATTCATAAATATGACAATACATACGCAGTATATCATATACATCACCCTCACACTAATGTGAATTGCGTACGTACACACCTATACACACCGAAATATTTAGTACTATAAAAAGTCTGGCCAAACGTTTGTCAGTAAAATTGCAGTAATATGGTTGTTTCTTATCAGTGTGTGACTCAATGACTTGCCCTGAGGGACTCTGATATTACCATGTGCACACCGTGGGGAATACACATGAGGACACAATGCACAAGATCTACGAAAACGGCCCTCAGGTGAAATTGATCCTGATTATTTATTTAGAGCTTGGACCAAAGAGCTGGAAAAAAAGCTAGCTCAGTTGTGCAAAATGAAACGATGCAACGCTGAGGGCCAGTGAGACGCGAACATCAGGAAGTACTTGGCCATGGCGCTGGCCTGTGTCATTCACATGCACGTGTTCACCACACACCTCCTGGAGCTGTGTTTCCTTCTTCTTGGCTGAGATGTTCACATGTTTATCCAGCTGAGAGTAATACTTCTCACTCTCCTTCTCAAACTTCTTCTTTCGTTCCTGCGTAAAGCGCACACACACACACACACACACACACACACACACACAAGCCAAAAAATGTATTAGGCACGAATAGGAACCTTCTGAGTGGTTGAGGGCATTTTCTAACCTGTGTACAAATGTTTGCACAAGCTATAAGGACAAAGGGAAAGTCATTTTTAAAAACATAAATACTGTGTGATTGCCACTGCAGGAAAAAGCTGAGTGAATATGGAAACTTTGCATTTGGACAGTCTAAATGTGGACATGGCTTGGAACGGAGATAGATGTTGTGGTCAAGCCGCATCTTTAGTAAACTAATTTCTATTCATAGAGCCTTAAAAACCACACGGCCTGGTTAAAGCTCACAGTCTGACCAAAATGGAGACTGCAAAAAAAGCCCTGCGTTTGCAAAGCTAACCATGTGTGGAAGCCAAACACTTCTGTTCCAATTACCCTAAAAACATAGACCATAGCGCCACATAAACAAGCTGTTCATGTAAATGTTGCTAATTGATGAAAGATGAGATCCATCCTCTTTGTTAAGCTAAAATGTGAGCTATCGTAACCGAGTGGTAATGTGTATTTTGAAGGTTTAGCACTTCGCTTTTCAAAGTCAAATGTGAGAGAGTTGCAGAAAAAAACATATAAAAATCATAATGTACTGATGTACTATATACTCCAAATTTAATTTGCTGCCCGGGTAGTCTAGCAACTCTCTGTTGGCTTGCAAGCTGAAAAAATTAAGCTTCAATAAGGCCAATCACTTCATGTATAGAGTTGGTAGGCGGGCTTAACATAATGATTGATGGCAGACTTGCAACGGTTCACGTGAATTCCCTGCTACTTGAAAACAAAGAAGATGGATGTTGCTGTTGGCGAACAGTGTGACATGAGTTAACCTTTTTTGAAGTTTGAAAAGTTTGAACTAGCCAACTAGCTCTGCTGGTGAGAAAACGCATTGGGACTCATGAGTTGTAGCGCTATCCTATTGTATGCAGAGGGAATTTGAAAGACAACCGATTATCCCGCCCCTCGGACTGAGCACTGCGAATGGTGAGTCCCCAGACCCTACATCTTGATGTGGGTCTGGCTCATTAGGCTAGGTCTTCAGAGATACCCATTTATAATCTCATTCAATTGTTTGAAGATGAGATCCATCCTCTTTGTTAAGCTAAGATGTGAGCTATCGTATCGGAGTGGTAATGTGTATTTTGAAGGTTTAGCACTTCGCTTTTCAATCAAAATCAAAGCCAAATGTGAGTTGCATAAAAAACATACATAAATCATAATGTACTTATGTACTTGTGTTCATAACGAGTTGAACAAGTTGAACTGAATTTGTGATCCAATCTCAAGCATGTCACGATAAACCATCTCCTGCCGTCAGCTGCAGATGTTAGCTTGTGTCACATGATCGTTGGACATCACCTTGGGCTACACAACTCTTAGAAATTACCTCATGCTCTATGAGTCACTGCTCTATGATCTGTGACTAACAGAGAATATTTGAATCGTATTAAATTAAAATTTAATGAGTAACATTTGTTGCTTCATTACATAATATGTAATGAAGCAACAAATGTTACTCATTAAATTTTAATTTAATACGATATATTATATTTGTAGCCGTTATTCCCTGCTCCCCTGCACAGTACTGTACATCCCCAGCACTGGCCAATGTTTTGTGTTTTTATTAGTATTATTGTGCTATTTGTGCTATTGTGCCCATTTTTTTCAATCATTTGCCAGAACAACGGCCTCTGGCTGTAAGCTTTATCAAGAATCCTTAGGCACAGCTGGTCTTCAGAGATAGCCATTTATAATCTCATCCGATGGTTTGTCTTTGAATTCAGAGGCCTAAATCACAGAATGTCCAGGATGAGTTCAAATATCTGTGTCTGATGCTTCATTCACACAGTGGTGATTAATGACCCACCAACACGGCAACAGTAAGGCATGCTGGGAGAGGTGACGAGTAAACATGTGACATGGTGCCAGCGGACCCCTGTTGATAAAGGCTGATAAAGGTGTTTATAGGTCAGCGCTAAAGCAAACGTAATGGGAGAGATAGCATTGTTCAGGAGTGGCGGCTGCACATTTGAAGCTAGTACCTGCTAATCTCACACAGCTGCACACAGAGAAGTCCACAAAGACTCAGGCATGAAGGACCGAATGGATACGGTTTTCTTCAGTGCTTGTTTTTCCAGCAACTGTCATTTTCTTCCCCTAATTCCCCCATACTTGCATTCAGACACGCACAAGCACGCAAGCACACACACACACACATGCACACATACACACATTCATACACGCACACATACACACACACAAACACTTACTTCTGCATTTCCAAAACTGATCCTTTTTCCACAGATCTAACTTAAGCTGAAGTATTACAATTCCTAAATAATGTTATGGCGGATTCTAGCTCCCCAGCCGCAAGCTCTGTCTGAAGCTACTAAGGGTTTTGCACTAAAGTAAATATTTAGAAAAGCCACTATTGCAAGTGAGTTCTAGTTTCCCTAGCACTGCCTTCCTTTGTATGCATGTGAGTTGATGTTTGTCAGTTGCTTGTGTTTCCACATGTGTATGCAATGCATTGCATAAGACAGGAAGGAGGAGGAAGTGATACAAGAGCAATATGAGGAACAATACTGTGGGTGGGTGGGGGGGGGGGGGGGGGGGGGGGGGGGGTATGCAAGCAGCATCAATGTCATACTCCATAAATCAGAGTTTCTCCCCTCTCACAGTGTCTTCAGCCTTCCTACTTGCTACTTGCTACTGAGACTGAAGAATGCGCCTGACTGCCTGACAAACATGCAAACACACACACACACACACACACACACACACACACACACACACACACAGACATAGACCCAGACACAGACACAGACACACATACACACACACACACACACCTGCATCACTTCTAGTTAAATAAACTCACAGTCATGACCTTTTGGCCTTGCCCTGTGGAAAAGTCACAGTATTAGTGTGGAATAACTTGTCAGGAGTGATGAGGTGCCACTGTGAGTGTTGCCTATGGAACGTTCACTCATCTCATCACTCACCTTTGTTACACCAATCTGCTCCTTACGGAACTTCTCCAGTGGTTTGATGAGCAGATCACAAGCATTCTGAACCTGAACGAGTAAACAATTCCAGATATACACAAGAGAAGTGTTAATTTCCTTGTACTGTAGGCAGGGGGTTTCCAACAGTGGACAATTACCAACCAAGCCTATTTTGCATTATACAACAGGATACAAGACAATGCACAGTGGGCAAAAATACACTGGCAAAACATAACCGCTTACTTCTCCAAACACCCACATCCCCATACACAATTGAAAAACCTGACAGCAGCAAATCCCTTCGAAAAAAACCCTGAATTTAATGACATGTTTTCCCTCCTCTCTGTGGTCTTTATTTGAGAGTACGGGCAGTCTGGAATCATAAGAGTGTGCTTCAGCCTCTCTTGTGCAGATGAAACCTGGAACGTGCAGAATATTTCCAAAGAGTATGGCTTAACATTTTAATGGCACAGCATCAGCCTATCGCTGGCTGTCTCGACACCCTCATGTCACTAATGTTGCTCCAAACCATAAAAAAAACTACAAATATCTCTCAGTAATGTGTCTCATATCTGACCTAATTCCCTCATCTGGTCTCCATTTCTGCTTTTCATGTGGATGGAGCATTTCTTTGGAACACAGAGACTCTCCGGTTTGTCTTTAGGCATTCGTTTGTCTGTATTGGAGGAGTGTCAAACATACTGGGCCACAGTGTTAGCTAAATCAAAAGCATCAGGTGAGTCTGACTCACTTCACAGCCAGCAGATCCAGCCCTACAAGTCTAACCAGACTCAGGGCCTTCCACAAAAGTATTGTGACTTCTTTTTTTTAACACACTGATGTTATGCTATGTAGTTAGTGTGTACATAGCCTCCAAAAGCTTGTTTTTCTTTATAGATACAAAGACTACACTAAGGGCAAATGATCTGTTTAAACATGTCAGCACTAAGAGAGGGAAGTATAATATTGACTTAAACTGACTAGTTCTTCCTCTCTTCCAAACATATAATTGCTTATAATTGCATTGTGCCTACATATTTGAATTGTTGTTGCATTGTTATGCAGAAGCAGCGGTTAAATGTTTATGTCAACATTGTACTTTCCTCTCTTAGGGCTGACATGATTACCGACACACAAGTTTAATTATCAACTTTTGTTTGTTAGAAATGTTAGAAATGATTGGCACATGAAAGTTGCCTTGAACTTTAAATAGAGGCAGAAGGAAAGTGTGATAACCAACCAGCATCATCCTGTCATTTTCCACTTCCTGGAGCAGACAAGCAAACTCACGGAATGACTCAGCTGACAGAGCAAAACAAAAACAATATGGCATATCAGTGTTAAGCAATGTAGGCTGATAACTTACACAAAATTACTTTATCACAGCGGGACATAATTGCTAGCAACTCATGCACACAGCTAAAGTAAACATGATCAAATTTAGAAGTAAAAGGTGAATGAGAAACCTACCAATATTCATTTCATCGTCTGTCAGTGAGTCTCCGATAAAGTCAAACTGGAATGACTGAAGAGTCTGTGAAAACTTCTGAACAGCAACAGAGTATCCTTCAGAAGAAGAAAAAACAGAGCATAACCACATTAAATGATGCATATCAGTATCGCCTCCTTTACATCCAGGACATATAAGAACAACTGGAATTGAATGGGGGGCTGGGGCAAGGTGCTCAGGGGATGGTATTCAGCTTCTCCAGGGGAGGCGAGTAGGAGAGGCCCAGGCTTCTGTCACATAGCCGTCTGTGTAGGCCTCCTCTCTCCATGAGTGTATGGGAGGTAGCAGGGCACACATGGGGCTTGAGGTAATGGTTTGACTTCCAGGTTACAGTCCAAAGGAGCCCCCTTGGGGCAAAACAACAAGGTATTCCACAGAAGAGAATAACAAACTTCTTCACCTTCTAATTTTATGTTGCCTGTATACATATTTGCAATTTCAGAAGGATAGGATTTTTTGAATGAAATACTTGCATAGTTGAATGAAATAACCTGCACTTGTTGATATGTAGGCTATCCAGATGTTTTGAAGATATCTATGATATAGATATCCAGATGTTTTGTAGATATCCATAATATAGACATATGTGGCTACACACATCATGGAATATGACAGAGTATAAGTAAGTATAAGTATATATACTTCTTTTATCCCGTGAGTGAAATTTGGTCTCTGCATTTAACCCAATCGGGGAATTAGTGAAACACAAACAGCACACAGTGAACACACAGTGAGGTGAAGCACACACTAATCCCGACGCAGTGAGCTGCCTGCTACAACGGCGGCGCTCGGGGAGCAGTGAGGGGTTAGGTGCCTTGCTCAAGGGCACTTCAGCCGCGGCCCACTGGTCAGGGCTCGAACCGGCAACCCTCCGGTTATAAGTCCACAGTGCTAACCAGTGGGCCACGGCTGAGTTGCATTAAAATTACTGTTGTGGAAGACTGTAGACAAAATAGTGAGTCACCTATAGCAAATACTGGAGAGATAGACCTGTTGACTCAAAATCATGATCCACAGTTACCGACTATGATCAAAGATTTAACCTGTGATATTCCATGTGATCACACACAAAATGGTTGTGATGTCTCTAACCTTTTGTTTTCCTCACCAATCATCCAGATGCTTATCCAAAACAGTGAGCATTATGTGACTGTCAACAGTTTGGTTGAGATATCGTAACCACAATTTCATCAAGCTAACGGCGTGCACACTCTTCTAGACAAACTCTTCTTCTCGAGCCCTTCCTTTGATTCACTTCACATGCGGCTCATGGTAGACTTCTACCCTGAAGAGAGCCTGGGTAATTACCCTGGATAGATTAAATGAATATATCCAGCCGCAGCCTCCTGTCACAAAGGGAGCTTTTGTGCGGGAGATGAAACACCACACAGGGGTGAGAGAGGGGTGAGAGGCTCTGCAGAGTGGCATCTCCCTGGGGCACAATGCCAATGCTGTTCAGCCGCCATCTCTCTCTCTACTCTCCTTCTGTCTCTACTATCTCCTCTCTCTCTCTCCTTCTCTGTCTCTGTCTCTCTTTCTCTCTCTCCATCACACATACACACACCCACATTATGTTATTTTATAAGCGAAAAAAGACAGTAAGAAAGAAGATATAACCATTTTCAGAGAGCGGAAACCAATTCAAGCCCAACATAAAATAAAGCCCAATGATTTCTCGTTTAGGTCAGCTAAATGCTGCTCTTGTTTCTATTTTCGGCAGCCGATGATGATTACACACCTTGGGAGGATGTGGCTTTTCAGCTGAATCAGATCACATGACCTGTCCAGCACCACATGACCTGTACTGGATTCAATATCACAGCTCCCCCTCCATCTTCTCAGATCTGGGTGCGGTGCACAACATCACCATCACATCACAACACAGTGCACAGTCACGATGGACTTTGCCATTTGTTTACATAAATACTGGCATATTCAAACAAGTCATACAGAGAGTGAGCTAGTTAGTGAAATGCTAAATCTCATATAGTAGCTCCAATGTTGATAACTTCTGCCCAGTCTATGCAATTCTTACACCTAGGCCTCTAAACGTATGATCGAGTGACACTTTGGTTTCCTGTGCAAACAGGGAAATGGAAGTGATACTGTGTTGTCTGCAGGTGCAAAAGCAGAGGAGAACTGCAACTACTCAGTGGCACGCCACTCACACGACTTCCCAAGATGCCCTTCTCCTGCCTCTGCAAAAACAGGGAAGAAAAAATACACTAGAAACTGCTGCCAACTCTGCTTTGATAGCACATCACTCAGTCCTTCTATCCCTTCCTCCAACATGTGTCTGGCCATCCGCCTATGTGCCACATGATGCGGAGGGGATTTTTTCTTCATTTGGAGGTTTTCATTCCCCCACTCCTCCACTCAGTGGCCTGCGTGACCTCACTGTAGACTGCTCCAAACAGAGTGAGCCTCTCCTCTGTCTGCAGAGTACACTCAATACCCTCACTGTGTGCATGTGTGTGTGTGTGTGTCAGAATATGTCTGCAGCTCAGTTAGTGATATTCATACTATATTTTACAGATTCAATTCGTTTTTTATTTGCATGCATACTGCATTCATTTTACATTTCAAGAATTACTAAATGTCATCTGCAGGTGGCTGAATCTGTCTGTCCCTCTGCATCCTGGATGTCTGAATAAAGGCCCATCTCTGGTAACTCTCATCAACAGCTCTGACTTGAGGGGCCCATGAGCTGAGACTCAGAGAATTTCAGCAAGACTGGACTTGATTTCATTGGAGTGGAAAATTTGTGTGGCCCTCAAATAGATGTAAAAACTGTAATGACAGCTCAGCTGGAGCAAAATGTGTAACAACTCCGTCACATAAGCCTAATACGACGAACGTGCTAAATTATTACCCTAAAAAGAAACAAAAGTTCATGGATGCTTGCCAACAGCCTCTGAATCAATGTGTGCGGCCTGAGACAATGTGGGTGATCCATCTGCTATCCCACGACACAATAAGGGACCATTCCATTTCAAATCCCTCATTTAAACCGATTAGCCTGGACGTGGATGAATTATGACAACCAACCAAACAAGTATGAACTAATTTGCGTTGACTTAACAATGAATGAAACAGGCACAATTATGGCAACTATTTAGCATATTCCGTTAACTGCTTTGGCAGACATACAAAAATGACCTCCCTAAAATCCCCCCTGCACCACAAGTGGACCTCTAGTGAGAGAAAGCTAGCCACTTACCCTTTATTGCGCTTATAACATTATTCCCATCTTTGATCACTTCTTTGAGAAATTTGCTGGTTCTGTCCAGTTCTTGTTCGTAACATTTCAACCTCTCCCTAAAATCCGGACTATCCGAATAGCAGTCGCTAAACTCCAGCGGAGGATGCCCCATTCTCTCTCTCTCTTCCTATACGCACGACACGCTTGGAAATAAGCTTCAATCTATAAGGTGGTTGCCTTTGAACAGTGCGTCCTTAACAGCCCCGAGAGAGGCGGTCTTGTGGGGTTGTTTGTTGTGTGCAAAATTGGTCGCGTTCTTTAATACTCCTATTCTAATGAAGTTTCATCCATCCGCGTAGTAGTTTTGCTGCTGTACATTGCAGAATGCTCGGATAGAATCAGCCCCTCCGTTGTGCATGTGCTGAGTCCGAGATGTTGCGAGTTCAAGTAATCCAATATGCAAAAAGTACTTGAAGCAAGCGTAGGTCTAAATATTTGTTGTTCTATTTGGATAACCTTGCTTATAGTCGTATTAAGAAATTTGCCTTTGACACTTTTCCTTGTTGTGGGAGTGAATGGACAAATGCGGGTTGGGCCATGGAAAGAAAAAAACGAGAAACTCCCACTACTCTAGCCGTTCTGTTCTCTTAAAGAGATAGGCGGCTTTTGTGAGTAGATAAATGAAGTAAATGCTGCATGGAAATGCTATATGGAATCTACACAGATTGCACTTGAAGAAATCAAAGTTAATTACCCCCAAAGACGCCCCAAATAAATGTTATAGGCAACTGGATTATGTGAAGAAGAAAAAAAACAGTAGGTTTATCCGACACTGTGATTGAATAGATTTAATGCAGCCAACTGCATGTGATCTGAATTATTGTTTAACTGATTTTAATGTGTTTCTTTGAATTATGAGATATTTTACACTAACGTTTTACCTGCATATTCTGCGCGCAGTACTGAAGTGTTTCAAGGCATACAGTTGACACGTAAACGTAAATGACAAAACAGATGACGTATCACATTGCATCCGTGTAGAGTCGTAAAGATGGCGGAAGTAGATGAAGCCAACAAACCTTTGGTGAGAATATACGATGTTTTTCATCAACAGTTGTTACTTTATAGTCCGTTGCTATCAGTATTCAGCATTTAAGGATGCATTTTATTCAAACATAGACGGACTCAACTGGAAAGTTGTCCAAAATGGTGACCGCAGGATAAGCTGTATGGATTTGATACCCAGACAAGTTAACGTTAGCAGATCTTAACGTTAGCGTCATAACATAGCTTGTTTAAAACGCAACTGTTGCATTCTTTTTACTGTAATGATCGATGTATCTACCTTACTCTGTAAGTGTTAGGTTGATATATTTGCTTCATATGATTTCACTGTGAGCATTTTGACATGCAGAAAGGTACAGTGGCCTAGCAGGCTAATGAAGTAGCTGTGGTGGCTAGCTATGTCAATATTGCCTGTCATCTTTCGCGTTGACGTTGAATAAAGTCGTCTCTCCTCTATGTTGTATTTGCTGTATAGTATACTAATGTTATGTATATCTTTGAGTAAGCCCCAAGTTCCAGCCAATACTACTCACTGAACTTGTTTTTAGCTTCTGCTGTTATTTCCAGTTAATGTTCCTTCACGTGTCATGTTATGAGGTCTTGAATAGCCATGTGTGCATGGTGTGTTGAGTCCTTGCCCACACATTACGTTTAAATGAACGAATTGGCTGTCGATTTGGTCTGAAGATGACAAACATACAAATGTAATCTAATTGGTTGTAGGTAGCTCAACCACATATCTTCTCCTAGCAACAAAGCCTTCAGTAGCCTGCTTTTTTCCTGCTTACTGATTGTACAAGCTACGCTGAAAAACAAGTTTTCTATGAAATTATTTGTAGGGTTGCATTCATTCATAGGTTTGCATATGTTGTTGTTTTTACCACAGTTTGCCGGCCTGTCAGATGTCTCCATATCTGAGGATATTCCCGTGGAGGGGGACATTACTGTGCCTATGGCCTCCAGTAGTGCCGATGATGAATTTTCCACCCTGGATGAACCGGTCAAAGACACCATCGTAAGACTGCCCCCCTCTTAAACAGAAACCATCACCATGATCTATTTGTTATTTTGTCTCATGGCTCAGATGGAACTTTACTGGAAGGCACCACACTATGAAATTGTTCCTAAACATTCACCTTGTTTTATTGTTATGGGAATACAGTTGTTTAAACAGAAATCTTTCTCTGCAGTTGAGGGATTTGAAAGCTGTGGGGAACAAGTTTGTTCACGTCATGTACCCAAAGAAGAGCTCAGCCCTCCTCCGAGACTGTGAGTATTAAGTAGGCTGCTTTATAGACCATTCAGCCTTCATAAATGTGAGGTGAAATCTTCTCACTTTCTGGTTCTTTTTGCCAAAGACTGATGGCATTTACTATCAGTGACCTCTAACACACTGCGCTGACATTACTGAGTGGTGAACTGGTCTTGTCTTGAATGGAACAATCATGACTGGAAAAAGCATGTCAGGGTTATAGCTTAAGGGTAAAATCAGTTTGCATGTCTTTTTTGTTAAAGCAGTGGTATGTTCTGGTCCAGCAAAGTAATTAACTGACTGGCATGCAGAAACCTTGCAAACACCAACACCAAAAGCTCGCTAGTATGCAAAATGTTGTCTTTTGAGGGTATTGTAGTTTACAGTGCCATGATGTGAATGCTTTTCTGTGGTTCAACCCTGACCACAGAACTACATATTGCATAGCCTAGTCAGCTGGCGTGAATAAAGAGTGTGTTTATCTGTCCTTCACATGATGACCATATCATTCTGCAACATACATTTGGAGACAAGTACAAAAACTTGTTGCCTTTAAAAACAAAAAGTGGTTGATTCCTTCAAATTGTGGCATTAACAGTTCTCAGTGAGTGAGAGTTCAAAATAAAGTCCATGGAGATTGCTGTTCTGTTCTCTGTGTGTCTGCTCTTTCCTAATGTGTGATATGATCTCCCCTGTCTCAGGGGACTTGTGGGGACCTCTGTTGCTGTGTGTCACTCTTGCTCTGTAAGTATGAGAGTTTGTCAGATTTGTGTGTGCTATGTGATGTGTCCCATTATGCTGTCAGTATAGGCCATAGGTGAACACAAAGGGTCTCCTTGACATTGTCAGCTTGAAAGAGTGTTGATGAACAGTGTCTTTGAGGCTTCAGTTTAGTCTGCCTTGTAGACAAAATAGACCTCCCAGAAATACCAAATAATTATACAATATAATAAATATAATAAACATAAAAGTGATAAAACAAAAAATTGTTCTTACCCTGTGAAATAAAAGGGGAAAATACTGCAGTGAAACATGTCCTGTTCTGATCTAGGTTGGCCTTTTTTTTTGTGTTTCAGACTGTTGCAAGGAGGCTCAGCAGATAGCAAAGAGGACGGAGGGCCCCAGTTTGCTGAAGTTTTTGTCATAATCTGGTTCGGCTCTGTTATTATCACACTCAACTCCAAACTTCTTGGAGGCACCATGTGAGTTTCCAGTCTATGCCATTCGGGTAACAAACCAAATCCTGATTAACCTGCCCTGAATACAGGTGCAGGAGTTGATTGACAGTAAGACTATTTCGGTTGCTGCCTTTTCCTCATTATAATATTTATCATCTGCCTGCTGCGTTGACCCTAACTGGCTCTGACTTTTGGGCTCACAGAGTTCACTAGAATATTCCTGACTGATTGGAGTTGTAGAAATAATATATGTGTCCAGAATATAGCCCCTGGGGATGACCAGCATATCAAACACAGATTCCTGACGTGTGTGTGTTGTGTGTGCACGCGCGCAGATCGTTCTTCCAGAGTCTCTGTGTGCTGGGCTACTGTATCCTACCTCTGACTGTGGCCATGCTTGTGTGCCGACTTGTTCTGTTGCTGGTGTCAGCGGCAACAGCCAGCTTCGTTGTCCGGCTCGTCATTGTGACCGCCTCCTTCGGCTGGTCAACATTTGGTAAGCACTTTACTTTAGTCGCATTTAATTTCTAAATAGTAATTAATGGAAAATGTTGTTACTGATGTTTTGACAAGAGATAAAAAATAAAAAAAAGTAGTGTAGGCTTTCAACAACCCTGGGGTGAAGGGTAAAAACATGTATTTTAAAGGAGCATAAGACTTCTGCATTTTGATTTCTAGTCATGGTGCTCTTGCTAAAAATATATATATATATATTTTATGGTGACGTGCTTGGCTCTCATCTGTATCTCAAACACCCCTCACCTGTAGCTCAAAACACACCAACCTCTCTGTATTTGGGTGTATTATGGGCACGTCATGCACACATTGGTGGTGAATGAATGTGATGAATGATGAATATGCGGTACGTTGGTTAGCAATCTAAAACACCCATCTCTCTCAGCTGTAGACCTCTGTAGACCGAAAAAAAGTGGTGTACAGGTGTTCTCCTCCGTCACTGTCTATCCCCCTAGAGTAGGTGCATAGAGTTGACCGACTGACTCATGTTTTGAATTGAGAGTATACAGGTGGGTCTCAAAAAAAAAAAAAGTATTTTCCAAATAATTTTACACAATATTCAAATTTTTTGAGACCCACTTGTAAAAAGCCTTCATCACAAAAAACTCTTTCTCATTTGCTCCATGGATTTGGCGAGTAGTCACCTGTAGGTGGCAGTATTGTCTCTTGACTGATCTGTTATTGCCATGCAGTGGTGGCCCTGTTAGTGTCCTCACAGCCTCCTTCCCTTGCTAGTGGGTGCGTGCCTGCTTTAATTCTACCTTATTTAGCTAAATAGCTCCGGGCTGGAAATCTCAGGAGCTGCCTAATGAGTTGAATATGACAGAGCTGAACAGGTGGAGTAAATAACAGGACCCCAGTTCTGATTTGGCATGTTGTCTGCATATCCTGTTCAAATAAAGACTAAGGAGCACTCCATGTCTTGGCTTAGTGCTGCAGTTAATTAGTGCAATGTTTCATAATTTGGGGCTAATTTTCAAGGGAAGTTGATGGGGTGCAGGGGGTTTGATAGCACTCTGGCATGTAGCGATAGCATGTTGTTCACACTGTCAGAGAGGGGATGAGGATGATTATCCTGTCTGGTGTGGTAATTTACCTGTCTCTCAGTCTGCAAGCAGCCATAGCCTTGGGCTGTGTGTGTGTGTGTGTGTCACTGTGGAACTTGCTTTAACTGCTGTTTCCTCCTCTGTCTGTCTGTCTGTCTGTGTGTGTGTGTGTGTGTGTCATTGTGGAACTTGCTTTAACTGCTGTTTCCTCCTCTGTCTGTGTGTGTGTGTGTGTGTGCGCCGCATGACTCCACAGCTTCCACCGCCTTCCTGGCTGACAGCCAGCCCCCCAACCGAAAAGCCCTGGTGGTGTACCCTGTCTTCCTCTTCTACTTTGTGATCGGCTGGATGATCCTGACGTTCTCACCGTCTTCGTAAGAAAACAGAACCATGTGTGCGTGTGTGTATAAGTGTGTGGTATATGGCCTACACACAAGGACACGCTCCATGTACGCCTCTCTTCCTCTCTCTGGCCTCAGCCCCACCAGCACCACCACCGCCGCCACCGCTGCTCCTCTTCGCAGCACCCCATTGGTCAGCGGGTGTGTTCCATTGATCATCATTGGTCAGAAGCGACTGGCGTGTTGAGTGCGGCGGACCAGGAAATGAGCAGTGATGCATGTTCCTTACTCCAAATGAGGGAATGTAGGGGGGCGCAGGCCATAGTTAAAACCAGCTTTATAGACAGACTCACTCGTCTCACTCGAATGTCATTCCTACTTTTCACTGTCTCCCTCCCTGAACTTTGCTCGGTTGCTTGGTTGCATCATGACTATGGCAGGGCGGGGATGTACCCGCGGAGGTGAACACTGGCTTGTGTCTTTGAAGGGATTTTTTTATTTTTTTTGGCCCTGATATCCTTATCTAATCCTATTACTGGGTATGTGAGAGAACACTTCTCTGATGTGCAGATTAAATGGCATTGCTCACTAAATTTGTGTGTGTGTGTGTGTGTGTGTGTGTGTGTGTGTGTGTGTGTGTGTGTGTGTGTGTGTGTGGGGTCTTTGAGCATGCACCCCCCCCCATAAGATTCATAAGATGGACCACCGATATGGAGGATGGAGATTCACACAAACACACACAGTCATACACACCACAGTAGTGCACCTCATGCTGTGCATCAGTATGGGTCAAACCACATGAGCACCTCCCTGTGGTGCATTGATTGATTGTGTGTGTGTGTGTGTGTGTGTGTGTGTGTGTGTGTGCGCGCAAGTGCCTAGCCATTGGAGGGTTGCTGTGATTGTCTCGAGGGATTTTTTCTGATTGAGCATTCTATAGTATAGAATGTGACACACACACACACACACACACACAGAGAAAGAAACATCCTCATACTGTGCAACCTCACATGTGCATCTGTGTGGGTGCGTGTGTATGTATGGACCCAGTATACCTTACTTAGTGCCTCTCTGTGGGTGATATTTTGTTTCGATGGAAGGTTTATTGATGATTTTTGTTTTTATTTCTGTTTTTATTAAATCAAAAATGAAACTGACAATTTCTAGTAATAGCTAACACATTTGATTGTGTTGCTTGGTGGTCATCATAGTGTTTAACATTTAACATTTAGTATTAACTTGTCGATGATTTTCATTTCTTATGCTTCATTTTCTCTTTTTGTTTAGTTTATGGATGTTAAATTTAATATTTATTTCCACATTTGTGCACAGCAATTGGAGAAAGTTTTTTTTCCAGAACACGTATGCCTAATGTGACATAATTAAAATGTGATAAAGGTGAATTTCTCTCCAAGTTGTCTTTATCCTCATTTATCCAAAGTGTATTTATTACACCTTTACATAGTGATAGTAGAGGTCATTGACACAGAATTCCTTTTTGCCCGGCTTGCCTTTGTGATGCAAATACCTGTCTGTTCCCAATGCACTGTGGTCAGAACAGCATGGATCGCACTGCCGCCTGAAGCTTTGATCCCTCCATACCTGTGAAGCCCAGTTGGAGTAGGGAGGTTGGTCACTTAAAGTCTCTGCACATCGCTAGGATCTAAAACCTTTAATATGCTGCTGCTCCTGAGAAAGACAAAGATTGGGCTCGTCGGGGGTGTCGTCTTCATCAGGACGTAGGGGTGGATGTCTGTGTTGATGAAAGGTCTGCGTAAAGACTGAGTGGAGCGGGTGCACTGGTATCTCTCCTGCATTGGCAAGGAGGGGAAGCAGCTGAAAGAGCACTCGAAGGTCCAAACATCCACAGCACATCATATAAACAATTGAGTCATCAGAAGAAATGTCAAACTCTAGTCAGAGAATGACAAAAATAGCACAGAAGTTGCTGGGAGTTGTCTGAATTTACACATCAAAATTAAAAAAAGTTGATAAACTGAAATCCTCGGAGTGTTCATGTTCAGATTTTTTAATCATATCTTCAAGAAAGGGTTTGATCTGCCACTGCATTCCCTCTGTGTTCTTCAAAGTGCCATGGGATTAGGCCCAACACATCTCAGCATCTATCAGTATTTTTGAGGTCTTTATTTTCATCTATTTGGCTGACCTTTTATCCAAAGCGACAAAGGCTACGTTTAGACTGCAGGCAAAAGTGACCCAAATCTGACCGGGTCAAGTGACCAGGTTAGACTTCTTCAGAAGTAGTGTGAACACTCAAATCTTGCCCAGATCTGATCTCGGGGAGATCAGAAATCGGGGATCTGAGCAAAAAATTCGAATTTTATAAATGTTACAGAAGGGATAGACCATTTTTTGCAAGACTTGGATGATCCTCCTGAATCTGAGAGTCCAATATTTACAACATCAGCACCTCATGAACATCATCAGCTTGCCATGTTATGATATTGAGTCCTGATATTAACTATCATTTCATATCTCAGCCTGTGCCTCTTCACTTTCGTCATCAGGTGATCATTCACTCACTGCATTAGATGAATGGTGACGCACAGGAAGAAAGAGAAATGGATCACACGTTGGCCTCAAAGCCGCGTCAGCCCTGTCAACACAACTGCTGACCCTGAAATTACAAAGGAATGAACACACACACACATACTGTACATGGGCAGGTACTCTCACCTGAAAAGCACATCTAAGTACTAGGTGGGCTCACTTAAAAGGGAAAACTAAAGATGGATGTCTCTTTAGGAATTCTCCTTGGGGAGGAGAAGTGTTAGACAAGAGAGAAGGGGGACTCAATGTATCCTCTCAGCCATGCACAGACAAGGCAAGGCGATACTGAGAATAAGCCAGCGTTCAGCTCAAGTGTCCTTGCAATTGTACCTGTGTTTGACTAATCAAAGTGATGTTGAAAGTGAGGAAGCCAGGGCTGATGGATGGCCCAAATTAAAGACATTGACATTGATGCTGGGCTGTCTTTTTATGCAGCTCACTCACATTACCATTAACCGTCATCCGCCTTAGATATTTTTCTCTTCAACCCCCCCCCATTTTGTCTGTTTTCTCTCACTCAACCCCTCTTGCCGTCATCACCATTCAGATGATCTGTCACCCTCTCTCCTGGTCTGTCATGTCAGTATGCCTGTAGATGACTGCTTCGAGTCCACATGTCTCTGCATGTTTGTCGCCTCTTTTTTCTAGCTGAGGTTCTTACAGAATGTGTAAATGAAGTCATTGCAGCCTTTGCCACTTCACCTATCATAAATCTACCTTAAGGACTGAGGAGTCCTTGCTCTGGTCAGGGGCTACATAAGCATGTTAATGAATATTGACTGTGTGCTCCATTTGAAACTACACATTCTATTGCCCTGACGTTTGTGCAAAGAAAATCCTCCTTTTTTGTTAGATGTGTTTTCCCCCTGTAAATTGACAGTAATTGCTGTGGATTCTTCCAACAGGGCTTTTGTCTGTGATGTCAGTGGCCTCTCTCTGGCCTTGATTTCACAGTCAGCAATGGAGTTCTTCTTTTCTCTCTTTGGCAATCCTGATTCCACCATGATGATTGGTGGCAAATCATGAGAGGAAGAACATTGTAAAATCTCATGCTGCTCACCACATAAACATGACCTTGGCTTACCATCTGGACCCAGTTCAGAAGAGTGGGCCCTCATATGCCCTGACTCAAATTAAACTGATCTCCAGACATCTGATCTCAGAACTGAACTGCTCACACAGCCACAGAGCAATAGGGTCTTGAAGACAGCTCAGACGATTTGTTTGCTGTGAGCATCCCTGTAGGCTACAGGACATTTATGAGGATGTGTGAAAAAAGCACTCACAATCACCAAGGACCCCAGCCTAGGGACAATGGTCTGTTTTAGCTGCTGCTTTCTGGCAGGCGATATTACAGCCTAATGAACTCGTTCTTCCACCAGACAATCAGGCTCTTAAATACCACCTAAATTGTTTTAGTGTTTCTAGTTCATTGTTTTCAGTTCTGGATTCTTTTTTGCATTTATAGTGAACAGTGTTTGGAAGTGAATGCTGATTTTATGGAATGGTTTAATGGATTTTATGCTGCACTATCACTACATTTTATTAGGTCATATTAATATATTACACACTTATTTAAGAGACATTGTTATTGCTTTTTAAATTGTTCTTATTATTGTATTAAGCTGCTGTAGGTTCAGAGGGGGGGGGGGGTGTATGATTTTTGCTCTTTATTACATGTGGATATAATTTGAGATACAACAATGAATGAATCTGAATTAGAATCTCAGATTTTTGAGAGGCTCACACCCTTTACATGACTATACCTATCTTATTTCTCCTGTGTGAGTAAGAGTGACACTCAGTGCACATCGACATACAACAAATTTAACAGGTCCGCCTCTTTTTAAACTGAACTGCATTTTCCTTTTTGTGCTATATATGCATCTATTGCCTACATACATGGCTGGCAACATGGGGGACAAACAGAATAATATCCTGTAAGATGTCCTGATATACAGAATCAATTAACTTGGTGGAGAAAACTCTTTTTGCATCAGGGAGGTCTTTGCGTCCGTTCGCCTCCATTATTTCTGCATACCTCGGTGGATGTTATCCCTTGATTAAATCCTCATGTCAAATCCATTAAGAGGTTTTAATACTGTAATACTTAAAGGAGAATTCCGGTGTGATATTGACCTAAAGTGTATTGAAACATGATACAGAGTGTGAACGTATGTCTCATAGCCCATCTCGGCTTGTCCCCTGCACTCCAAAATCTGGCTGCAATCCAAAATTCCAAAAATAATTCAGTGGAAATGCATGGATTCCAGTTTCTTCCAGTAGCAGCAACTGGAATCCATGCATTTCCACTGAATTATTTTTGGACTCTGTTCGACTTATCGTGACTAAATTCAAGATGGCTGCAAACGCTAAACTTCGTGAAGATACTGTCTGTATAAATCGTCTTGTAAGTAAACTACCAGTGCTTTTTCAAAGTTCTCAATGTCTCGTTTTAAATGTCAGGGCCCTCGGAAGTCTACCAATGAAGTGTGGAGATACATTGAGCCTTGTAAATGGGTGTAAAACAGTGATTTATTTGCATGGCTAGCCCGATGCCGAAGCACCACTATTGAAAAAGCTGTTGGTAGCATCGGCTAACTAGCGCCAGATTTTGGAGTGCAGGGGACAAGCCGAGATGGGCTATGAGACATACGTTCACACTCGGTATCATGTTTCAATACACTTTAGGTCAATATCACACCGGAATTCTCCTTTAACCTCTGTGTAGTGAGAATGAACACCAGCTATTAGGTACTCAAGGTCATGGGGTCAAAGGTCATCATATGGGGTTCATGTCCAAATGTTCTCCCTCATCTTATCTGTATCTTTCTTAAATTTTAGTCTTGTAGCACTTGACACACCTGACAATTCAAGCTCCTGAAGTTAGTTACTTTTAGTAACTTTCAATGGGATGGTGAAATAGATAAGACATATATAATGCTTTTGAGTTGTCTACAGGCTGACATAAAATTGGCACAAACAAAAAAAAATTCTTAAAGGTTGTATCAGCAATAGCGGGGATACGTCACTTCTGTTGATGTTCAAACAAAACAGAGAGCTAGCCCGTTACTCCCTCCCCCTCCCTCCCGTGCAATTGAATCTCTCCTAAACGCGCATCTCAGAGCCTAGATCTCGGATCCTAGGCTGCCTACAGAGACGCGTTTTTTTGATGGCCTGCTTAAGGGGCAGGCAGCTAGCAGATATTTAGGAAAGATTAGATGAATGTGATCATTTATGTTTGGGCCTTTTCTGGACCTGAAATCACTGATACAACCTTTAAGTATTTAAGTATTTGAAATATTCTAAATCCCTCATTAGTATTTTGTTACAAACTACATTAGGTTTGTTCCAATCCTGCAAAATACAAATTACAAAATATGCTAAAGTAATTAAATACGTATTTAAAATACATAATTAATGTCTGTTACCAAAGCCTTTTCTTGCATGTTGAGCAGATCACCAAAGGTCAGGGGTCAAAAATCACACAGGAACCAACCAGACCACATGTTCTGCCTTAATGGATAGTCATTAAGTCATTCTCTGTGTTGGATGAACCACAGCTTTCAAGCAAGTTGGTATAAATGCAAGCAGCCAGCCACATACAGTAAAACATTCAACAATAATGAAGAGAGATATTACTCTGCTAATATGACCTGCCCACCAGATAATGCCTGTTTAGTTAAGGTGTCTTCCGGGTCCAGTTCAGACTGAACTGAGCATAAGAGATCACAGAACAGAAATATCTCGAATTAAAATGTCAAACTCCTGCAGTCCTACTCCTTTGAGCCAGAATGAGCTCATCTCATTATGTGCTCTTTGCTACGAGAGATGGCCTGCCTGTCTGTAGACAGGTGAGCGATGGAAGGTGGGGTGCAGGTCACTGAGGAGCCCTCATCCCTCCTCTTAAACTCTTATATAAGACAAAGCAGGAGATAAGAAGCCCAAAACTGAACTCAATACTCGGGAAAAAATGACAAGGCAATCCTCTTATTGAATTGTGGACGAGCAAGGCAGGGAGGGGAGATTGAGGGGCAGCTAAACTGTGATTGCCATAAACCATATGACAAGAGGTCAGAAGCAGCTGCCGCTCTTACCATCTAGCGGCAGAAATAGCCTTCTTGTACCTTGACGTGTCTTGACTGTTGATGTTTGCATCATTTTTGACTGATGCTTCTTCCTTTCTTTCCTTATTTCTTTCTTCCTTTCCTTCCCTCCATCCTTCCTTTCTTCTTCTCTCTCACAATTTGCTTGTGCATCATTTTTGCTTGGATATTTTGTGTCCTCAAGCTATGCCCAAATATAGGTGCTACTCACCTGAGGAAGGACAGTCTCTGGTAATTTAATATGCATTCCTGGCGTCACCAAGAAAAGTATTAACATAATTTAATGCAGCACTGTGCCATCATTTAAATTTCACCAACCAATTCAAACATCACATCCCCATCCTGTGGCATGTATTTTAAATCTGGTGCTTGAATACTGGCTGGAGGCCTTAACTCATAATTTCCTTCTGATTTCAATTCAATGAAATGAAGTCATGACAATATCCTAAAGATGACTGACAGCTAATTCACATATGACAAAATGGCTTCTTTCTGAACAAAGGCAGGAGTGTGTGTACTGTCTAGCCTGAGTGGTGGGGAGAGAGGTCTCTTGCTGCAGTTTTGACAGGTACTTATTTCTGACTACCATACTTGTTAGTCCTGTGTG
The DNA here is from genome assembly GCF_018492685.1 of Alosa sapidissima. Taxonomy (NCBI): domain Eukaryota; kingdom Metazoa; phylum Chordata; class Actinopteri; order Clupeiformes; family Clupeidae; genus Alosa; species Alosa sapidissima. Next base: position 15,668,193 of record NC_055961.1, on the reverse strand, counting down.
CCTCTCGGGCATCTGGGAACACAAATCAAGGTGTTAAGAATAAGGAAGTTGTCATGCCGTGTTTTTATGTCTTCCACTCTTCCTCACACATTAATTCCTTTTTAAACGGAGGTCTGTTTACATTTTTGCATGTTGTTGCAGTCACTTTCAGGATGACAGACACACTCTGTTGTAATGATGGCTTAAAAGTCTCTTTCACTGGTCGTGAGGTTCCGTCCACAGATGTGACAGAAACGGGTGGATGAAAAGATGGCGAATGGAGTAAACAACAAGTCATTCTGCAGTGTGTTTTGCATATAGAGTGACTCCTTATTCCTCCACTATTTTATGCCACACTCAAAATGGCCCCTGGCTTGGACCCCTCAAGGTGCTTAGAAATCTAGATAATGCGGTCTTTGTGGAATCATTTTCAAAAATGTTCAGAATGAATGATTCCTAGAGTGTTGATGAATGTATGATACATACATGAATGTGAATAATACAGTGTGATTTTTGAGTGTTAAAAGTTGCAATTGATGAATAAACTCTTTTGAGAGGTGGATAAACTCTAATAAGAGGTGGATAAAGTCTATTTTTGAAATGTCAAAGCTGGACAAACTATTTTTACTTTTTAGTCTCCACCACAGCCTTGGCCCTGAGCATAGCTTTTTGCCGATAAAGAGTCCACTCCGTAGACATCTGAACAGAATGCTCACCTTTTATACATCTCTAATGGTAGTCTCTCCTACAGCGTAGGTCCATTTTTGTATGTATTTACTGTCCTCCATGTACACACCTCCCCACATGCAGTCTGCGACCCACTGGGCTAGACCACAGACATTCCTACCTGTTCTGTATTTGGACTCACTATCACGTGTCAACCCCGCCTTGCTTTTTATATCTCCCCAGGCTCCTTCTGGCCTCACTGTACGTCTCTCAGCTTTCCCCCATGGGTTGGATGGGGAGGGTCACGACTAAGAAAGTGGAACAGCCAAAAGCAACCCTGGCCACTAAGGTCCTGACAGCACTTGGCTTCCATAGCTACATTTTGTGTGTGTATGTGTGGGTGGGTGGTTGTTGCTCCAGGTAAACTGCCTTGACAGGTATATATTGATGAAGCAGCAGCTTTGCTTTCTCAGTCACACTCCACTGGATTCCAATTGATGCCCAAGAGGATTGTTACAAAAAGCAAGAATGAGAGAGAGAGTTCTTTAAGGGTAGCAGTGCTGAAATGCCTCTGTGTGGGATGTTTGTTCGATGTTTGGTCTTTTATATGGGGGTAATACAATGGCTTGTTTTGTGCACGTTTTAATATTCTAGAAACAGTAGTGGGATTCCATTAATAGAAAGGCACAGAGTTTCTCTTTGTTGGACTCTTGCGCTTCCTACAGTGTTTCTTGATGTGGCATGGCAAAGGCCCAGGGAACATTGTGTTTAGTGTTTTTGTGTGTATGAGACAGAGTGGGGTTGTCCTGCATGTGGGCCATAGCATGCATGTACTTGTGTTATAGTCCTGAGAAGTACATATAAGTTAAGCCTGTATTTTTGTAAATTTATACAGGCAGTAGCCTGGCGGGCCATATCATTAAAATGTATAGTCTGGAATCGAGCCATTCACCTCGCTTAATCCAAGGGGTGGGCAGAGAATTGTCTTTCAAACTGCCTAGGCATGCAATTGGCCAGCGCTACGGCCATATCCGTATCCGGTCGGCAAAACGGCAAATACATCCTTCTTCGAAAGGAATGACTTAAGTGCATTGTGTTGCTCAACTTTGAAAGAAAAGCACAAGTCCAACTCCTCCAAAGTTGACGCCAACGCCGATTCAAACAACCGCTCTTTGTTCGCCATAGCCACCTTCCTTGTTGTTCACCGTCGCAGGACTGTCGTTATCCTGTTAAGCCCGCCTTAAGACTCTCTAACAAAATAGAGCGCTGTGATTGAATAACATCCACGGTGTTAGCCAATAGAAATTCCTATGGTTTGCTACTAGATGTACAGGCTGAGAAAATTAATTTGCCGCCGCTAGGTTGCGTCTAGATTTCTAGGCTAGGCAAGTAGCACAAACCTCAACCTTGTAGACTCACCTCATTTTAGCCTAGTTTTCAAATCTCAGGGTAACTGTTCCCCCCAAAGTGCATTAAGAGGTGCTTATGCAATCCATGGAGGTGTGAACTTGAGTTCTTTTTGTACAAACTCTTGGCCTATAGGGTCATGGTCTTGAGATAAACACAACTGCAAACAGGGGCACAAACACATCAAACCTCTCTCCCTCTCTGTAGAGGTGTGTGCGTGTGTGTGTGTGTGTGTGTGTGTGTGCCTGTGTGTGCCTGGCTTGTGTGTAGTGCAGTCAAATCTCAGTGGCTTATGTGGGGCAGCATGGTCACCCAGCGGGAGTGTGCAAAAATATTGTAAATCCATTAGAAAGACCACATACTGAGATATCCTACTGGCTTAATGAGGGTCACGTGGTGATTCAGGGTAATGGGAGATTTAAACAAAAGAGAGGCTGAATGAAAAGGACGTTTGTTGATATTTGGGCAAGGTAAGTGGGTGTTTGCAGCAGCAGATCTGGGGGACAAATGAAAATAGACCGCAAGTGGTTTGCAGGTATTTGCTGAACGTTTAGAATATACAGTGCAACTTAAAGATGCCCTGCCACACGTATTTCATTACTTTGTGGTAATGTCTGAAGTTCTACCATGGACATTTTTTTGTGTTTCAAGCCATTCTAGCGTGGTATGAAAGCCTGCATGAAGACTCAGCTCGATTTGCGCCAGTTCTCATTAATATTCAACTAACTAAGCTGCTTGACTCTGATTGGCTAACAGCTAGAAGGTTTCGTCCATAACATGACAGCCTGAGTTAACAATAACATTTTACTTACAGACTGCACTGGTCGTAGACTGCCGCTATGGTTATCAACTAATTTTAGCTTCATGGCATGAACTTAGCTTAGCTAGCGAGTGTTAGCATTGTCCAAATGTGCATAAATAAAACCTGCTAGGCTAGCGAGTGCATTAAACCTGTATAACATAACACTTCCATGAGTTAACAATAACATTTTACTTACAGACTGCACTGGTCGTAGACTGCCGCGATGGTTATCAACTAATTTTAGCTTCATGGCATGAACTTAGCTTGGCTAGCGAGTGCCAGCATTGTCCAAATTTGCATAAATAAAACCTGCTAGGCTAGCGAGTTCATTAAACCTGTATAACATAGCACTTCCTTGAGTTGACAATAACGTTTTACAGTACTTACGGGCACTGGTCGTAGACTGCGATGGGAGCCTACTGCTCCAGGCTTCAACAGCAACCTTTTTGCAAAGCCTGTGGCATTGTTCCAAAAAATAAACTGAAGCCATTTGATCCTCAAGTCTGGGTTCTTGGGCAAAATGCATTGTTGAAGTTATATTAGTGCATAGCGCACACGTTCGTTGACATTCAGCCATCCTTGCATACTGTAGGCCTACGAAAACTGTCACAGAGCTAAACGAATTTTGTGGGCACGGTCTCAACTGGGCGAGCTCATGAATAGTAATGAGCTCATCAATTCCACGTCAAACTGAAGAGCTTTTGCAATTGGCCTAATTTCTCTTATTACTTTTCAGTGGTTAGAGCTGACAGAGGAGGTAGCTGTTCATTTTCACATTCACAACATAGCACAAACACATGGACCTAACATGTTAAAAAAAATACAAGTAAAAACGGTTTTGTGTGGCAGGGCACCTTTAATAAAAGATTTGTATGTGACTTTGATCTTGTGTGACTTTTTTTCAAATATAATTCAAACAAAACAAAAGGAAATCTTGTCCATTTCCCCACTTGGTTTTACTATAATAATAGATAAATATCACAAAACATCTAATCATTTTGACTTGTTTGATATTGATAACACACGTGATATTTGAGATAACACACACTGCATGTTCTGCTATTAATAACATATTACTTTTATTGCAATCCAATATACTTTGTCCATTTTAGCAAACTTCTCCTAGTTTTCTAGGTGTCTGTTCTTTTGTTTGTGCTCAAACAATCTCCAGTGTTCACAGTACTTGCTCTGAGCAATACACTATTCCAGCCAATCAACAGCATTGCTTCAGGGGGTGTTTGATTGGCTCTTGGGTTAAAGTTTCAACAATCTTTTGCCATGATCAAGGACTCCACTTTAAACACTGAGCTGACATTCCAGTCAAACAGAATCATTAACTTGTTGTATAACTCTGAGATGGAGGAGCTTATGTATACCACATCACACTAATAACAATGCAAAGACCTCCAGTCATAGTTAAGTCTTTCTCTCTGCCTACTGAAACAATATATCAAAGTAGGTCTATTTACATTTCACAATGAAATGTTTCAGGGCACATTTATGAATTCATCCATAATGGTTTACCCACTAGAATTTTCAAAGGTTTGTTCAACGAAAATGACAGACAGAAGCCATTTCTATTTACACCATGCAAATTATGTAGGTGAAGGCATGGGTGAAAGTAGTTTTAAAATCTGGCTGGTAATACTATCACAACCTGCATAGTGTTAATCTCTCCTCTGGATTTGAGTGAAATATTCAAATCACCAGGTAGGCTACATTGTAATTATTTGGCCTATTCATCGCACAAAGGTACAGCAGACCCTACACTGATGTGTTTTCTCCAATGTGCACATGTTTAATACCTTTGGGCTGTTTATTGTATTCTATTTGTATGTAAATTCAGACATTTATTAGAAAATCTAGTCATGTTATTAACATCCACTATGTAGCCTAAACGTCCCCACAAAACACATTGGAATTATTTTTGAAACTGCCTATGCAAGCTGAAAGGGCATTAAGCCTGTTTTTCATGGGTTAGCTAGGCAGGCCTCCTCAGTTCACATTAAGGCATACCTGTCAACATTTAGCTTTCCAAAAACGGGAGGTTTTTTTTCGGGGGGGGGGTTTATACCGGATCAGTGTTTGCATATTTAATACGTTTCATACACGTGCTTCAACACTGCATTTCGGTCGTTGCTTTTACCTTACGCATGCCAGTTATGTATCCACCAGCTGCCTGCCTGCAGCCTACTTCCAAAACTCCAAAGCTGCTTGCTGTCAGATTTGATTGCGAGGGAACAAGTTCAGTGTAGGCTATCAACAACACTCAATAACAGTTTATGTGATGTGTTAATCAATTAAATTCCCAACAATTTCACAACAGCTAGTTCTGGAGTAGGCCATTCAACTAGCCCGATTGCTTACGACGAGACTCAGGCTGCGCAGTTGGCACCCGCTTCCTTATTATGACCGCCGTGCAGCGAAGCAAAGCGAAGCTTTTTTTTTCTTTTTTTTTTTTTCGCATGTCCAAATTTCCGTCAATGATTCCCGGGACACTGAAAGACCGGGGTAGACGAAACTTGGTGGGCATGTAACCCCATATGGATAGCATGGAACCATCGTTTTTCGTTTTGATCTGTAGCCCCCCCACTGTACTGGACCCCCGAAAGGAGGGTAGGGCAGACACAGTTTTCTGTGATATCTTGAGAACCGTAGGGCCTAGGATGACCAATTTTTTCCATATGTTTGCCTCCAGGGGTCATGTTAACCCATTCCATGTGCACACATGTGCATAAACAGATACAAACGCACACACATACATTCACAGTAATCATACGTATGACACATACTCACACAGTAGACATATGTACGCATGCATGCACATGCACAAACACACATACGCAGGCAAACACACAAGCACGCACGCACACACACACACACACACACCCACACACATAAACATAAACGTGTACACGCACACATGCACACAATTCAAGAATTTCTTCTTTTTCAAGAATTATGAACAGGCAAGATGGAGGTGGGGTTGTATAAAATGAATTTTACATGTGAAATCTATGAACTAATCATGTTTTGGTACTTGTTGTCTAGCAGATACCAGTGAGATGCAATTTAGTGATGCAATTTAGTGAGACAGTTAGAATCACCTTTCAGCGTGATTTATTTTTCAGGCCTTTCAGCGTGATTTATTTGGTTTGCCAGGTTTTAGCCTATGACAAAACGGTTGGAATTGAAACTAAGTGATCGTGTATGTGTAGGGTGTATTTCATATACAATCTGGCAACCTGAATGGATCAATGATTTTAAAATGAAGTTTGTATTGATGGCCATGCAAATACGGGAGTTTTCCGGGAGAAATAACAAAACAGGAGGGTGCTGGGAGATGACCTTGAAATACGGGAGAAATCCGGGAAAAACGGGAGTGTTGACAGGTATGCATTAAGGTATATTTGTTAGCCCAGAGCTGCTAACATCATTGGTATGCAGGGATCATCCGTCCCCTTGGCCGCTGCCTTGGAGCTTGAGATTGACAGCGTTTGACCCCACCCTCCCTCTTCCCTCAGCAGCATGTTGTTGCTGGAGCCGCTCAGAGAAAAGTTTACCCGCTCGCGCTGACAACAGCACCTCCATGACCCATAACCTTCGACCCCGCCAGCTCCAGTCCTGCGCCGGGGCACACACCTGAACATGGCCTTCTTCAGCTGTCTGAGCTCTCTCTTCAGCAAGGCTAAGGTAAGCTCGTTGTAACTGACAATCTGTGGACGTCTAGCGAGACGTTTCTGTGGAGTGTTTTGGGAGAGGCTCTGAAGCAGCAAAAATAATTCGCATCCCCCGGAGACGAAACCACAAGGCATTGCTCTCTGCCAGGTGTGAGTGACAGGTACGCGAGGCGCCTCTCCTCCCTCTGATTGATGAGTCAGGAGGTGGAAAACTGCTCCCTCAAAGGCGTTTTTGTCCTCTTTCGGTCTGCGTCCTGTTGCGTTGCAAGAACTCCAAAAATATTTTTTCAAACTAAAGTTCGGAAAGCTTTCTGTACGGCCGCCTTTTTATGTTTATTTAAAGTTAACGTTAAACATAAGGAGCATGTAACCGTTATGTACAGAGTCTTTGCACAGTGGCGTAGTGTGTGGGAAAAAGAGCTGTATGTGTGTGCGCGCGCTTCTGTGGAACATGTGAGGGATAGAGTGTGCAGTGGACATTCCATTGCAGTGCAGTGGGTGTAGGAATGGAGTGAAGGCTGGCCTGTTTCTCACAGGGAAGCAAGAGCCTGCCAGAACTGTTTCCAGAGCAACCCGGTTTAAAAGTAGCTTTTGACTAAGGCCCCGCCTAGCGCAGCCAATGGAGTTACTTTGAGCTATGCTTTGAGCCGTTATGATATCACGTCATCCCCAAAAGAAGACTCATACATGATTATATTTATAGCACACACAAATGTCAGTTTGAAGAACAGTACAGCTTTTGTTGAATAGAAGACATGACATATTCATGGACTCTTCATTGCACATTCACAGTGTTTCCTATTTGTGGCGGCCCACCACAATATCAACATTGCCCACCACACAATGATTTTCCAGGTTGTACAAAATTGTGCTTAAATCTGGTTAGCATCAATCACGTTGTGCTAATTTGTTAAAAACTGTTGCATTCAAGTTAATTCTGCAAACCAACCACCACAAATTAATTAAATTATCTGGGAAACACTACATTCCAAAATGTACCTCACTCATTAATTTTTTTGCATTGAGAATTGTCTTACAATATGTGTAAGCAAATGTTTAAGATGAATAGATCTGCATTGTGTCATCCTGCTCTGTTCCATAATGTTTTGTATCAATTTCATTACAGTGCAGTCAATATGGATTCAGAGCCATGTTGAATTGTGGTGCTCAATGGCATGCACAGAACATAGTCACTTAAACAAACAAGTAAACAAGCATTGCATGCTTGTGCTACTTGCTCAATAATATATTGAATAATATAATGAATACTATATTGAATGATAATGCTCAATATTCAGGAAAAAGTTGATTTCAAAATATTTAATATTCAGTAAAAGTTGGTTAGAAAACTGTAAACGGAATGAAAGGTTATGCTGCTATTTTGGTGGTAAAATGGTCACACACACACACACACCACAATGAAATTATTCTGTAGCCCTAAAACTGAGTCTGCTGATTGTCCTTAACAGAGCTGCATCACTGACATGTATAACCATGCATAACATGCAAACCATGTCTTACTTTTCAATTTGCAGACTTTGAGACCACTGAGGAGTTTCAAGGACTCAGGTAAGAAAAGACATTGTGCTGAATCTGCTAATGTAACAGGTGGGGTAGATTTGGAGTCTCCAAAAATGTAAAATTTGTGAATGATATCATGTCCTTAGAGGACCCGTATGTAAGAAATGTATTTCAATTAATCATAAAATGGCCCTGAAATGTCACTAGACATTAGGAAATCATGTTCATGCACTGCCAACAGTAGTCTGGCCAGGATATTGTCATTTAAAAAGTGAAGTTGCAGCCCTCAACTGATGTTGATGTTGTGTTTTGGCCTGATGCGCCACCCTCCACCTATCTACTAATCACGAAGACAGTAGTGTTTCGGCATCCGGGTTGGCAACCTCAAGTCAGGGTGGAGGGAGAGGGGATACACCGCTCTACAGTAATTTGAAAGTGATTGTAGTACCAATCTTACATATGGTTCCTTTAAGCTTTTTATTCCAGTTTGTGTCTTTTTGAGGATATTCTATCATATGTGTAGTTCCTTGTGGACAATGAGGTAGGCCTGGTAAAGCCATGTGTTTTGTCATAACTTTCATAGGACAATGATTGTCCTGCATATAGGGCTTGAGAGTACTGGGAAGAGGATTGTCAGAAGAGGAATTTGAGCTTGAAACTAACTAACCTAACCATCTCGTGCAAATGTTGGCTAGGAGAGTTTTTTTTTTATTCTGCATTCAGATAGTTTCTACCTCATACAAAGCATATGAAATGCAGCAGTAGACACTCTGTTGGGATCTTGTGACTTTGAAAGAATGGCTGTTTTCTCAAAGCCCTGTGAGGAAAGCACTAGCTGACCCGGACACTCTCTTGGTGTTATGGAGGTAGAGATAGATCGGTGGTCATCTTTTTTCACTTACTACTTAGAGGCATCTCTCCACAGACATCATTAGAGCTGTCCACAGGGGAGTCTTCGGATACCTATTCACTTGGGTGAGGGAGCCATAGGGAATATGAAATGAAACTGACCAATTAATATTAAAATTAGGAAGAAAATTGGGATAATTGCTTAGTGTGTATGTGTGTGTGTGTGTGTGGAGAGAAAGAAAGAGAGAGAGAGCCTCAGCATCTAGCAGACTCTGATGACATGGTGTAAACTATGATGATCCCCTCAGGGTTAATTTAGGCAATTACATTTCCTAAAGGTGCTGTAAGTGATGCTAGTTCTGTGAAACTTCCTGTAAGCACATGTGCTGATTTTAAATGACCTTTAGATGGGACAGTTGAGAAAGACAAGAAGAAAGTGGGAGAAATTGTGATCAAGAAATGCAGTTTGGAAGTTTGCGGTTTGGAATTGAACTCTGGCCCCATGAGCTTTTAGAACTGAATGTGGTAGGCCTACTACTGCCTCTGCAGTTGCCACAATTCCTCTACATCTGCTGGTTTTTAAACTTTGTGTAAAGGTGCAATCAGCGATCGTACATGATTTTCTAAACCATAACAGTTTTTGTCACATTCAGCAATCATCTCCTTACGATCCGCTAGCTGTCAGTTTTAATATAGTAGGCTATTGCTAGTTGAACAAAATAGCTAAAGTTATCTAACCAGTTCAGTAACGCCAGTTGCTCTGTTAAGATGTAACATATTCACATTAGCTACTTACTCTCATAGTTGTTAATGTAGCTAGCAATTTACATTTTAAACCCTTTCCCCGTTTGCTGGAGGACGTTTTCACAATTTCACAATTTCTACATAATCGGTCTACATAAGCCTACTGTGAGACAAGGTAGGTCAAGTTTCAAGTTTATTGTCATGTACTCAAAAAGGTCCTGAATGACTATTTAAAAGAGCCATATCTGCCAATGTATTAATGTAAACAGGAAGATGATCTGCCAGTATAAGCAAATACAAAATGGAGTCGTGCATAGAGTGCATTCTGTGTGTACACTGTTAAAAAGAAACGGTCTCTGTAGACAGCCTAGACTCTGAAAACTAGAATACTGAAGAGAGGGGTGAGCTACCTCTCTGGTGTGTTTTGTTTGGTCCTTGGTTAAAAAATGTTTTATGTTGTTTTGGACAAAAGCTAATAATTTAAAATATTAACAAATACATAAACAAACACAACTTCCTGTACAATCGCTGACTGCATCTTTAAGGGTAAAGCTCATATATGTATCCATACTTTAAATATCAATTTGGTGCTTGAAGCAATTGCATTCCTGTGAGATGACCATTGGCAGGCCATTCTAGTCATGAATTATTTGTGGTAATCTACAGACATTTCTCCCCATGTTTCTTGAAGCACCTCCAGATAGAAGGCAAATTGAATGTCCATACGGTCAAATTGCTTCCACAGCAGCTTGATATGTTGGAGATGCCGAGACTACTCTAATAGACAAATTACCAGCTGACTGCACCTTCCCAAAATGAGAATTGAATAATCTGGAGAAGTGCTTTGCCTCTAGTGGTTCAATTGGATTTAGAGGGATGATCCCCTTTTTCAGTTCATATATCACTACTAGCACCAAAGCACCCCCAGGACACCGTATTTCCTACTGATAATTTCAAGCACACCCCCAACATTCTCTTTTTTGTGATCTACATAGTTCAAACACACATACATCTGTTTGTCCAAAATACTTTGCATCCTTTAGTCTTCTTTGCCTATTGTAACCTTCTCCTTTTATTGATTTTCTTTATCAGAGTCAATCCTTTTCAGGGCAGCATTCTGGAGTTGCCCTTTCAGTGTTGAAGATACACTAATGTTTGTGAGTCCTAGGCTATTTGATAAAGTTGCCAATGAAGGATCTGATGTTATAATTCTCAGTACATTGTACATTGAGGCCTCAGATGTCTCTCCCTCTCTCTAACCTGGTTAGAACCAGAGGGTCATGTTCTGTACACCAGTAGTACTGACTGTATGGTATCAATAGACAACAACATAGTAACAATAAACTATGAATAAATAAACAAACAACTATAGTCTATATATAATGAATGTCTGAAGAAAGTTTTTTTTGTTATTTAACACATACTGTCTGTTGGCTAGTCTACATATTAGTCTCTTCTGCTTCAGATGTAACCTTAACATCATCTCATCTGTCATTTCTCAAAGTATTGCATGGACTTACAAAAATGTCATGAATGTGTTTTGAAAAATATACAGTTAAGAAAAAAAATGATTCATACCCTGGCAAATATTGATTTAATGTTTTTTTTCTCTTGACCAATATGTTTGTTCTTCCTGAAAATGACACTGCCTCATGCCAAAAGGTTGTAAGACAATGTGGTAGACCAAAACATGGAATCCAAAAAATAAGCCTTTTTATCTTTTTTGTAACATTTTTATGAAAAGTGGCATGTCCAAAATTATTCATACCCTTTTTAAATAATCACTGGAAACATCTTTATTTGCCATCAAAGGTCTCAAAATGGTTCTTATAATACCTACCAAGCCTCTCCATGTCTCCATAATGATTGTAGACCGCACCTTTCAGCAATCTGGGTTTTGAGGCAAGAACGATTATTTGCCATCACTCTGGCCTTGTGCTCACTTTTTTGACGGATTGAGGTCTGGACTCTGGCTGGGCCACTCTAAAATGTGACATTGTTCTCTGTTAACCATTTCTTGACTTGTTTGGCATTTGACAAAATGGACCACCAGTGGACAGCCAGAAAACCGGTGAGCAAAATGCCAGCGGTCCACCAGAACTGCCCCAGGTGAGCCGACAGTGGTCCATCAGCCTCTTGCTATCTGGGTCAACATGGCATCTAAATTTAACATGTGACGTACATATGGACCTGAATAAAATCTAGATTTACTATGTATAAGTATATGTATTTTCTTACATCTTCTCATTCTTTCACACAAACATACGTCACAGACCACTTGGAGGTGCAAACAAGGATTTTTGGTTGATTGGACCATCAGTTAACTTTGAAACAGGCACTACTTTGGATAGACAATAGCAATACATCATGTGATCTCAATGACGATGCAGCGTTTGTTTGCACCTCCAACAGCATGGCGTACCCCCAAAACGCCCTCAAACGCATACAAATGCCAGTATGTTTTAGTGTGAAAGAATAGGCCACCCAATATACATTTTCCCAAAGGTGAAACAAGACACTGAGCGTTTTGATCCTGTGATAACTGTATTTCTGACCGCTATCAACAAACTGAAAAGGATGTATAGCATCTTTTACAATATATACAACACTTGCCCTGTTCCCTCTGGTGATTTGTAGAATTTGTAGGCCAGGAACAGAAGTAATCTACAGAGGCTGTAGAAAATAAATCCAATAGGGAATAAGTGCAAAAAACATCTCTCTTCAGAATGAAGAAGCAATTAAAAGATTTGTCAGCCAGAAAATGAAGGTGTCCACAAATTGTGACCCCAATAAGTGCACCCAAGTAGAGTATGGTGGTTTCATATGTATTTTCTAAAGGTTGTGGACTGGGTGTGATTTCAAGTGAATTGTTATGCGTTTATGTATGAATGCAAAGTGGGCTACAATTTCAACGACTAGGCCTACATAGGCGGTCATGCCAAAGTCCTTTTAGGCAAGTCCCTCCACTCGGCGGCCATATAGCAACGCTTTTTGGGCACTCATCGGGCATCCTCTTCAGCAGAAATGCGCGTGTTCCAGCGGCGAGTTCACAACACATGATTGGCAAGATGTCTTCACAACACACCATATAATTTGGCTCAATGTATTCACATCACACCACATGATTGGCTCAATGTATTTACATGTCGACGTTTTGCCGAGGAAGGGGTGGGATATGTGTAGACAACGGCCATATTGGCGTTACAAACTAACGCATTTCTATGGAGGATTTTTTGAGTGCTGTGTCTCATTAGAAAGTCTCTGGTCATGCTGAGGCGGCGCAACGGTAGGCTACTGTGCTGGACTACAACCCTTCAGTCGACAATGTAGGCTAGCCTACTTCTTATCCCAGAATGCCTAGTGGCAGGAGTCACTACAGGAAGCGTGCATAATTTCGTGTGTTTTTAACGTGAACTCCTCATGGCTTTGCCGTAGTAGCTTAGGACGGGTGAAAAAAACATGCCCCCGCTTCGTTCATTATCGAGACACGTAGGCCTAAATAAAGTTCAAGTCGGCTTCCGATATACTTTTAGTGAACTTGCCTAATTGTGGCGAGTGGAGAGAGAAAGTAACGTATGTTTGCGGACTCTGGGTGGAGAATGGATGGTAAAACATATGATGGGCTTCAATCAAAATCACGAACTCTTCAACTTCGGAAATCAACTTTTAAAGCTTTAACACTTATTCGAAGAAAATTAACCCACCAACAAATTGCAGGTAAATGTAAAAAAAGCCTAAAGTAGCCTACTCAATTGCTCACTTTTGGTTGAATTTGGGTACCCAATCTTCGGTTGGATTAATGGTCTAGCAGCCTAGTGAATGGTTTTGGGTGGAACTTCGTTTTCTTTAGATTTAAATCCTATAAATCATCTTCCATGAGCTATCCTAACCTAAAATATTCTTTATTTATTCCTGTAAAACACGTTGCATGTCAGATATGCAACATGGGGAAAATAGCCTAGTTAGACTTATTTTACATTTTGGTAATTTAAATCCAACACGTCAATCTAATTAATTAAAAACCATAGTCCATTGTAAAAATGCTAGGCCTAATGATTTCCATGGCTAATAATAATAATAGGCTAATAATTTAACTGACTTGAGGACATGAGTCCAGCTATTTACATAATTGTTAAGCTGTTTTTACGCACAGTTTTGAGGAGTGTCCGGTAAATTCTGAAATGATACAGGGTTAAAACTGAAGCTATAGGCAATTCGTACTCGCTAGTGTAGTCAACTCTGGTGTGCGTGTCTGTGTGTGTGTGTGTGAGGGAGAGCCCCAAGACACTGCCCTCCTTGTTCAATGTGAGGTGCATATTTCACATCTGCTGCGTGGACGTTCTCCACTTATTTCTCAAGATCTATTAATAATTGAAGGTTTGGGACAGAAAAAAAAGCTTCTCTTCAGGGCTTTAGGGAGGGATGCGGTTTTAAAATCCATGCTTTCACCTAAATGACACTGAAATTGACAGCACGTTGAATAGGCTGCTTGATATTATGTGATTTATTTTTTCCCCCTTCTATTTTGTCTTTGAGGTGCAATGACTTGCTATAAGTTTGCAAAATGGCTGGGTCCTAGTTGTGACATCTGTCTGCCATTTAAGTTATCTGATTGCTTTTTAATTGCTATATTTCGTTTCATATGTCCAATATCAGCATGGACATCTTGGGAACATTTTTAATGATGCCTGTGTGGTTACTTTAATTAATATATTCAATAAGGTCATGGTTAGTGATGGGCCTTATTTGATAGCCTGTCAGAATTCCTCAAGGGCAACCTTTTATGATTGCCAGCCCCCCCACTCCATTACTTGCTTGTTCTGTTGGGACATCATAATACTACTGCTATAGATGCCCATATGTTTTGCTCTAAATTGAAGTGCAGCACTGCTTTTCCCATCATCCAGTAGCTGGCTCAAATGGGAGCACTGATGGGCTTTAGTTTAGTGTTATCTAGAGAGGTCTCTCTCATCACGATCCTGGCGAATGAGTCATAGCTAGCAAATTAAAGCCATCTCTGACCCAGAGGGTAGAGGAATCAATGGCGCAATGGACCTTGGGGTCACTGTAGAAAGGCTCTATTCTGGCTGTGAGCATATTGAAAATGAAGTTTAAACCTATTCCGACTTGACCGTACTGTAACCTCTCGTTACTATGGGAAAGTAGTCCGTAGTCATATATAAAAAGCATGTCCCTCTGCTGACTACCTCTCAGTCAGCAGAGGGACATGCTTTCTAATTGGTAGGCCTTATCCATTGTTATTTCACATTTAGTGAAGTATGACTGGCTAACATGGGGTAAAAGTTTAGTGATGGACTAATTTCTTTAATTATTTAGGAGTATGAAAATCTCAATGTCAATGCCCAGTCTTGTGCATTATTGCAGTAGGAAGTTGAAAGTACCAGTGATTTTGTGTTTAGGAATGGATGGGTAGGAGTTACACCCAACAATATGCACTCAGATTCGTTCCTTTCTAATAAGAAATGAACTGGGACTGTGAACAAGTTCTAATTCGAAATTGAGAACTACTGTATAATGGAAACTTGTTCATTTTAACCTGCGTGAACTGAGCTTTGAGTTAGTTAGAACTTGTACAATACTCAATCTCATGTTTTCGACGTCAACACTAAGAGCAGCACTACAATGTGTGTTCATTATGAGTGTGTGTCAGTCATCCTACTAGTGTGTGGTGTTGAAATGTGACCTTACACAAGGATGACTTTAGATTGAATAGGTACAGTATGGCCTGTCTGCATTTCTTACCATCAGGTATAGTCCGGACGTTTCCAGATTGGCTGTGTCTCTGGGTCCCGGGAGGTGCTTTATGTAGCTGCTTGGTGGCTCCCAGTGTTGAGCTATCACAAACGCAAAACATCAATCAATGTGCCATGGGTAAACAGTTAGGTAGACCCAGGTGCCACCCACAGAGGATGCTACAGTTTAACTTACTCAAACATGAATCCCCCCTTGATCTTTCTCACGTTGGTAACCTTGACAACGCACCATGATCATTCCATGAATAGGCCTACTAATGATAAATCAAAACAATTAATTATTTAAAGATACAATATAGCTAAATTTCAAGTGAAATAATCTCATCTGCATAGTTTCAGTTATTATTCACATACGATACATGAACAACAGATTTGGTAATGGATCAGTTTTCATTGTTGCTTGCCGTACAGTACCATAATCACTTTGATATTGGTTGCCTTTGTTAACTCCTGTTTGGCTTTTGATTGATTAGTCAAATTTTAAGCCGTAGATTCATGAAGTTTGTTTGTGTCAGTTTGTCTCAAAAAGATCTTATGGAAAGAATACAGAGATGTGTATCAGCCCAGCCTCAGTTCAGGAGCGGGACCAATAAAAAAGGGCTTTTCCTAACTGAGAGAGGCTCAGTAGGTGGCACAAGTTTGTAACTGAGTTGATGGTAATGACCCATAATTGTGTTGAGCTGTTTAAGTTATGCTTTATTTTGCCAGACAGAGACCGAATTGCTTACTCTTGTGGATGTCATAAGTTCAGGAGGATGAAGGGTTGTAGCATCCAGGTGTAAGAATGTTGTAGCTCAACATAACAGACCTTGAACAGCACGTTTCCTGGGTAGACTTGGCTCTGTATAGCACTTCTGTGGATGTAATACATTTCAGGTCTGGTTCTGCCACTGTTGATTTCAGAGTTCACCTCAGAAACAATCAATGTGCAGTCAGTGATTTAGCATAATTTCAAGCCCTTGATATTTTTTGTGACATCTGCGAACATCTCCTCTCGATCCACTAGCTTCCCACTCTGTGAGTATTCTGGTGTGTTTTGTTTAGTTCTTGTTTAAATATAATATACATTCAGGGCTTAAATTTCACTGCGGGATTGCGGGTATTGCGCATAATTTGTTCAAGTCCCGCAACTCTAGCCATCATAATGCGAGAAATTCCTGCATACACTTTTACAGCCTGTCTGATGACGTTAATATAATCATGAAGTGGTGTGAATGCGGTGCTATTGACCGGACGGATCAACTACCGAGTTGAATTGAATATAGCCTCATGCAGACGCAGACGCAGACGCAGACACAGAGAGAGAGAGAGAGAGAGAGAGAGAGAGAGAGAAAAAAAAAAAAACACTTTGCGCTTACGCAAATAGGCATATAGGCACACATATCCTTATGCACTATGCACAACTTTTATTCACTAGCGACTAGCCTAAAACCGTTTCATCAAAATGAAGCATTCATATTACTAAATATGTTTAGCTACTAGTAAAATGCTATACATTAAAAAAATACATTATTAACTAAATACACTCTATATGAATTTAAAGATATATGATATATGGAATTCCCCCCCATTTTGAAAAATGAATTTTAAGCCCTGACATTGGTTTGGACAAAAGCGTCTGCTAAGAAATTTAAATATGAATGTAAACATAAACAAATACGACGTCATGCGCAATTGCTTACCCCACCTTTAAGAGTTCACTTCACCTGAGAGTTCACTTCACCTAACTCACCTAAAAGTTTGTTCCCTCAGGTGCTATCTAGTGGATAGAAAACAATTATAATAAGCCTGCCCAGAGTAGATTCCCACAGCTCCTCCAACTGTTCCTATACTGAATTGAAAAGTGCTTGTATGCTTGTTAACATACATTTCTTTCACTCTGTGGTTTTAAATCACCTTTTGTGTCTTGCTTCAGCAGTCAGTGAGATTGCTGCCACTATTTCTGAGATAAAGAGTGTTTATTATGCTTAAAAATCCACTTTTTAGCATCTTGGTCTGTCTGATCTACCTGTCCTTGTTTTGGGCTGATTAGAAGGATGGAGAGGTTTGTTATAAAGGCCTATTGCATGGCCATTGTGTCAGAATGTCTTCTGTTGAGCTCTCTTGGATATGTCAGGTATGTAACACAAGCCATGTAATCAATACTATAACAACAGAGACCGAACATGGAATGTTCTCCAACCCTATATTAGAGACAGACACACTCAAAACATGGGTAAACCTCTAACTGAATCTAACAGTGTGACGCAGTTAGTTTTCTCGTTGCATGCTGGGTTAATCTGATCGATAGTGTGTTATACAGAATCAGAATGAGATCTGTTTCCTTAGTATTGCTGGTATTTGTTGGGAGCTGCCGAGTTGTTTGGAGACAGCGACTCAAGCAGACATGCACTCCAAGTCATAGTAGCCTCGCTCCGACAGGAAGATTTGATTATTTTATATTTTAAACGTATAGGAGAAACCAGAGCATGACAAAGTGTGAAATGATGTGCAATGATGAGATCCTCTCACCTGTACCTCTGGCAGCATGAAAGGATCTTGCAGGCGCTAGCTCATCTCAGCATCTGGCTAAAAAGCAAAATGGCCTACACATGCATGCTTCCCATATTCCCATATACCTGAATATTTTAAGGTAATTCACAGAGACATGCCATACAGTGACACTGTAGTCATTTATAAACAGTAGTGTCAAGGCTGTTTTTTCTCATCTGGGGTTTATGTGCGTTATAAAACACCCACACAGTTACTATATTCAGTGTAGGCAGTGACCCCTGTGTTTGACATGGTACAGACTCATAAATTGTGGATGTGGCATAGTTAACCTTAACAGATTGAGCGCTACGATTCATCGAATAATGCATTCTACTCCCCTGAACAAACCTTTGCTGGCTTTGCTTTTAGGAGTCACTAAGTGCAGTCATTGGGTTGCTTTATGACATTGAATATGTTAGTAAGGCTGTTTGTTATTCTATTATATTAGCAATTGATATCTTAATTGTAACTGTGCCATATAGAGAAGCATGACTTGGTGTGGCATTTGGGTTTCTTGCTCTTGTATGCCCATCATAAGTGCACAAATGTCTTTAATTTTGAGGGCTGAGCCTGTGTCTGATGGTTTGATGAAGGCATTTAGCTGTTCTCAACCCCAGCCTACCCCCACTCACTCATCATCAGAAGGGGCCTGTCCTCAGGTTGTTGACACACTGATGGAGATGTTGGTTGGCAGAAGCGTTCCCTACTTAATCTGGCAGGGGGACTACATTGTTGTCCTTAGGACATTCTCTTCCCTAAAACTTCCTGTTAAAGGTAAACTCCACTAATAGCAAGCTTGCACTCCTGTCTAAATTGGAGGCTCTCTGTGTAGAGTATTCTAAAACTTTGAAAACATCTGAAATTTGTTAATGTCTTTTCTGACCCTGTTTCTTTCTCCTTCTCACTCTCTCTCTCTCTCCCCCCCTCTGTCCTGTTTTGTTTTCTGTGTGGGATGTACATTTTTAAATTAGACAAATTATAAATGTGTTGATGGTTTGCTGTAAGGTAGGTGTTAAGAATGAATGTATTTGTTATTATTTTGTGATGATACTTTGGTGTTTTGAAATTGATAAACACTTCTGTATGAGCAATCAGTGCCTGCCATCCCATATGTAAAACTACATCAACTTCAAGTATTAAGCATGAAAACAGGGATGATAAATCTGGCTTTAGAATTGTTTCATGCTGTACACTGGCTTTTATTTCTTTACCTCTTTTTTTAAACCTGTGGCATTGAGTCACTTTTGCTACTTAAATGTCAGGGTTCCATATTGTAGCCTGTCACTATTTCAGATGCTGTACCAGGTTACTGTTTTTTATGTTTACTCTTGATAATGTCATGTTGATGATGTCAGAGTCGCTTTTGTCTTACTGAATACAGTGTATTGCGACGTTATATCGGCAACCCACCTGCTGCCTCTATACCTATACAATTTGAAGCACGTCACAAGAGCCCTCTTTCTCAAATCTCACACACACTCTTATTGTTTTCGCTTTTCTTCAGACCAGATACACTGCAAATATGTCCTTATATCCATTCAGCTTCTGGCACCCTGCAAAGAACACTTAAATTCTGTGCCTAAACAGCTGTTCCTTATGGATGCATATCGATTTTTCAGAACTGGCGCTTCACAACTTCTAGTCCAGTCACTCACTTCACCCACCTCTCTGTGCCTGTCCATCTCCTCATCAATTACTTTCAGGCGGAGTATGCCTGCGATTACATTATCATCCTCTGGAGGATAGGCCCCTAGTGATGCCATGTTCTTTCCATCAGATTGTTCTGACATTATCAGATGAAAAAGGGAAGGGTTTGCTGGTGCAAAAGCCATGACATTTCCCAGACAGACACTCATCCTCCGCCGCCGCCGCCGCCTCTGCCGTTTCCTGTCCACTCGGCCTGATGCTGCACCACACCTCTTCCCTTCGCAGAAGAGCGTTCGCCTCTCTCCGTCCCCAGGGGGGTGAAACATAACTGCACCCCACTCCACACCATCCCGCCCCTG
The DNA here is from genome assembly GCF_018492685.1 of Alosa sapidissima. Classification (NCBI taxonomy): domain Eukaryota; kingdom Metazoa; phylum Chordata; class Actinopteri; order Clupeiformes; family Clupeidae; genus Alosa; species Alosa sapidissima. The sequence continues at coordinate 15,648,233 of NC_055961.1, read as the reverse complement.
CACGCTCTAGCCACCATCTGGGAATGGCTTCGATTGCAACAGCGGTGGCTTTAGACACTTCTCTGTTGCCTGTGTGTGTGTGTGTGTGTGTGTGTGTGTGTGTGTGTGTGTGTGTACATTTGTGTGAGATGAATCACCAGCTCAGTTGTCACACAGTTGAAGGGTGATGTATCAGGAGTTTCCCCATGACCCTTGTTGAGCTTCTCAAAACAGAAAACAGTTGTCATCCTGTTATCATTCCTCTTTTAATTTACAGTGAAGACGAAAGCTAAGAGATTCTTGTTGAGGAAGAGACAGTTGACTGTGTTTGATGTGGAGCCTTGTCCTTTAATCGGCAAAGATGGCCCAGGTTTTATGTAAGGGATAATGTATAGAATGCCGGTCATTGTCGGGAGATAGGTCCCGACAGGGCGAACCGGCGTGTTCCGCCCTGAAGGGACCTATCTCCCGACAATGACCGGCGTTCTATACATTATCCCGCTTATTACACGGCTACTTACCAAAACGACACAATAAACTCCCCACGATATGACTCTTTAGCCTACATAGCCTAGGCTATAGCCTATTTGTTACCGTTTCATCATGGCTTTTGCTGAGAAACAAATAGTTCGCAACAACACACGCTGAACTTGAATCAAACATTCTTTAGAACACAGCTGATCAACCGTCTGCTTTCACTTTTGAATGAAGTTCCAATCCTTGCGTAGTGATATGAAAGAATTGACTTAGAAGCACAAAGCCCATTTTCCTTGACAGCGGCCTATTATACTTAGCAACGGTCTGTTATTCAGAATTAGCAGACCGCCGAACGTTGGGAAGGCCCATTCAAGTGAATGGAGCATTCTGCAGCCCTATGAAGAGCCGTGTAATAATCATGTTTGCTGGCATCTCCGGTCCCGTCCTTGAAGACCAGAGCTCATGAACAGTCTAACTAGTGAGAAGGCGTCTCAATGGTGTCTGTTTATGAGGAACTGATGACTTTATAGCCAACTTCTCGGTGCAAGTGTGAGGCTCTTCAGGCCATGTTTCCTGAATGCTGTGAGAGTGAAAGTCATTGGTGTGTTTTTGTCTCTGTATGAAACTCAGCCCAGAATGTTGAGGGTTCAGAGAGACTCATACCCTAGACTCGAGTAGATGTGGAGAGTTTTTGTTTTGGCTGAAAGGTTTTTAAATATTAAGCTTTCAGGTCTCAAATCAATAACATATTTGAGCATTGGAATGGACCATGGTGGTTTATGTGAAATATTAGACATCTTAAAGTCAATAGACCACTGTACCTGTGGCCTCCCTTTCTGGCTAGAAAGAAATTCTTAGTTTCAATGTTGAAATAAAACATGGTCATGTAAATTCTTGTTTTGCTCTGAATACTTAATTGGGAATATTGGAATGGCAGGAGACGCATAACCTTTTATAAGGCTTCAGCAGTGTGTCCAGTATTTACCTTAACATAACGATAACATAAAATCATTTTGATGCCACATAACCTCATAACATGACAAATGGCACTTTTTGTGTTTGGGTAGGAACTATGACAAAACCATTTGTTTTGCTCCGTTTGGGATATATGATTGTCTGGTTGATGTTTTGCGAGATAACGGCTGGTAGGTTTTGTTTCTTTAACGTTTTGGGCCATTTGAACCTCCTGGCTTTCTCCCCCCTCTCTTCTAAAGTGGTATGGTCTTCCTGCTGGGAGTTGAGGGTGGGGGGTAATTGAGGTGGGACATTTGTTGAGGAACCAGATGGTGGTCTGTTTGAATGGGAGCAGGAAGGGCAGTGTTTTTTTTTTTTTTTTCACTGAAGCTTGCCCCTTAGCCTATGAACAACTCCAGTACCATAGCTCAGCACGTACTAAGTAGTCGCAGTCTTCGCCTGCCCTGCTATTGGAAGAGGCATTCGTTTTGTTCAGGAATCTGTCGACCCTTCTCTCCTTGCCTCCTGCTCTATCTGGGTCTGAGGTGAATTTGATTAGGGAAGCTTTGTGGGACAAGTACCAATGGAATCTGGGAGTTTTTAAACACGGAGAAGTTGTTGTTTCCAGAGTTTGGACTTCATGCCTTGAGTTGGTGTTGAGCAGTGCTCTCATGAGTGAAGGAGATAAGTTTCAGAAGCTCTTGGGGAAGAATGGTGAGTGCTCTGCTTTACTTAGCCTAAGTTTACTTTTAAACCTTTTTTGTTCGTAACAAGAATATATGGTTATGTATACCATAACCATATGGTCAAAATCAGTCACATAATAGATTTTCCTTTTGTGAATATCAGGGGAAAAAATGTAACTAAAGAAATAAGTCCTTGGTTGTAATTGGGTATGGTGTCTTAACTTGAAACTCCTTTGATAGGTTTTCATCCATAGGGTTCATTGTTCATGCAATATGTTCACATATCTGAAATTAACGCTTCAAAGAAACATTGGAATAAGCACAGTTCTTTGAGAACAATGGGTTTCTCAGATAAAAGTACTTTAAAGACTGTGCCTCTTTCTTGGACTTGGTTCTATGAATATGTATGCAAACATCATGTAAATTAATGTTCATTAACTATGAAAAGCCTCAGAGCACATTGGATTTTGTGTATTTGTTTGAATGTATGTAGTGAGTTGAGTTCAAAGAAAAGATTCTTTCAGTAATTCTCTCTGTGTTGGAAAAGCTCAAGGATTTTCAGGGTTATAGCCGCAACTGGTTCTTTAGCCTGCCTGGCACCTTGTTACCAGTTTCTTCCATATGGAGAAAAAAAGAAAAACTGTACGCCACAGCATCTTGATGACACGTGACTGTCGAGGCTGTCTCCAGGCCTGTGGTTTTGTTACTCAGAGCAAACTTGACCATTTTCAGTTGACGTTTGCTACTGATCCTAGGCCAGTGGGTTGACCAAGCTCCTACGGACCAGATGGAACGTGCCCTTTGAACTTGTCTGTGATGTTACAGCACTGATGTCGGCCGGAGTGTTAATCAAGGAGAAATGTACAGTGGGGCTCATGCGCACTGAGCGCTGAGGGCATGCTGTTGTAATCAAAGGCTGCTATTGTAAGCGGCCAGGGTCTTAGCAGTGCTGTTGGGTTTGTGACAAAAGCAGCCATACAGCCAAGAGGAACAATGGTCATTATTCAGCCTGGAAAAAGAGTGAGCGTCCAAACAGGGATTTGAGATCACAGAAAGGGAACATATCCTCCTTTAGAAATGCTCCCCAACAAATGCATACAAGTGCTTCTCTCTCTGTCTCACACACACACACACACAGAATATTTTGTGTATGTATTAGCACACGTGCCAATGGGTGTTTTTGGAATGTGCGTTGGGTGTCTTTGTGTTGTGTTCTATGTGCGTGGGCTATTTTGGTAAGCGAGTTCACAGCGAGTTGCATTTTCCACACAATATTTACTCAGTGTGTCTTTGCTCTCTCCACTGACAACATACATATCTAGTCATTCTCACCCCACTCTCCTTTCTCTTTGAGGCCTTCGCAATCCCACTTAATTAGATATGTGTCTTCCTTATAAACTCCTATCACTACATGTCCTATTCTGTGAGGCTCAGACCATTGTAAGATGGAGTGTAAGAAACTGAAGGCCTCTCTGTTTCCCGCTTTGGTTTTCCTGCTAATTAAGTCATCCTGCCCTGACCTGTCTTTGCTTGTTCAAAGAGAGAAGGTTTGTTTTAAAGCTACACTGCAACAATTTAATCTGTAAGGCCTGCAGACAGATATGTGCTGGGTATGATCACAGGTGGGCTCAGAGATTTTTTTTTGTTTCATTTTTGCACTCAACGTCCTGGGGTTGGTTTTGTGTGAATCAGTGTGAAGAAGGCAAGTAGTCTAGTAGTGTTTGACCAGAGGTTGTCGAGGAGCCCACTGGTGGTAGGTCAATAAGGTGTACGCATACTTGCAGCCACTGTTACTCAAACTGGGCAAACGGAAAATGCATTTAGCTCACGTACCACAAACACACACTCAGCAATACCACAGACACACTTTCACACACTGTTGATTACTTCTTTACAAATGGAGAGATCCTTGTTTCGTCAGACCATTTGTTCTCAACAAACGTTTAAGCAGCAGTCAACAAACTACCCCCCTTTACCCAGCTCCGACAAGTCAACACAGTCTCTCTTCTCACGCTGATCTACAAACCAGAGTGAAACATCACTTCCCTTTAAATACACTCACTGTGTGTGTGCTTGCGTGCGTGCATGCTTGTGAGTATGTGCACATGCAGAGAGTGCATTAAGGTGTGTGTGTGTGTGTGTGTGTGTGTGTGTGTGTGTGTGGTTGGAATGGTGTGACCTGTGTGTGTGTGTGTAGGAATGTGTGGAGTTAGAATGGTGTGATTAGATATAGATTATTCCAAATGGTGACATTTCACATTTCAATTATGCCCATGCTGTTGATCCTTTAGCCTCCCAGCCTCCTTTTTTACCCTCGTCCACTGCACCCAAGGATGCAGATCTATTAATGTGTTTGCCAGAGATATCCAGTAAAGTAGCATCACCACAAAGGCAGTTTTAATAAGTATCCCAGTTATGGACGAAAATGGGAAGATGAGCAATACTATGAAGTATTTGATAACCCTGTTAATAGTCTGTTTGACCCCCTACGAATGTAGCGGTTATCATACACCCACACACAGTTGGTTTGGTAGTTCCGACATTAGCTGTGCAGATGGTGTTATCATATCATAAGGAAATCAAAGACCGTAATTTACCCAGCAAAATTAGTTAAAATTGCGTTCAGGACCGAAAGACTCAATTTTTATTCAAAATTGCATATTGCGAAGGTTGCAATTAATCCTGCAGCTTGTGACCGTGTGATTATTTGGGGGTTTACCCTAGCCTGGCAAGCAAGACTCATTCACGAAGTGAATAGAGTCTGGTCACTCATGATTGGGATTTGTTTACAAGCTAGCGTGGTGACAGGCGTAGACATAGCATTAACTTTTAAATCAGGTAGTCTGCCGACCTTGGGAAACGCTAGTGAACTATTGTGTTCCAGACTAGTATCTCCCTGAAAGGAGATCTAGTGTGTGTGTTGCCAGGCTAGGTTTACCCGAGGTGATGTTCAAACAAGCAAATGTACTATACAAAACTGTCAAGCAGTTACACTTAAATAAGCACCACAGGCAGCAGTATGATGAATGCACAGCATAAAAGGCTGCAGAAACTTGCTGGTCTTGCCTAATAAGACGAGAGAAAGCAAATTACTATTTCAGAGAAATGCTTAATGTATTATATAGTGAAATTGTTCAGCCCTAATTGTATTATACTAGCATAGAAATCTAGACGCACATTACATTTGCTGCCAGGGCTAGTCTAGCAACTCTCTGTTGGCTTGTGAGCTGGAAAAATTAAACTTCTATCAGGCCAATCAAATCGTGTATAGAGACGTTAGGCGGGCTTAACATAATGACTGATGGCAGAGTTGTAACGGTTTGGCTTGAATTCCCTGCTACTTGAAAACAAAGAAGATGGATGTTGCTGTTGGAGAACAGCGTGACACGAGTTAAGCTTTTTTTAAGTTGGCAAAAGTTTGAACTAGCTAACTAGCTCCGCTGGTGGGAAAACGCATGGGACTCCTAGCGCTGTTCTGTTGCGTGCAGAGGGAATTTGAAAGACAACCGATTATCCCGCCCCTCGGACTGAGCACTGCCAACGGTGAGTGCCCAGACCCTACATTTTAATGTGGGTCTGGCTCGTCAGGCTAGTATTATACACTACTCACAAAAAGTCAGGGATATTCAGCTTTCGGGTGAAATTTCAGAATAAACCTAAAATCCACCATAACCTTTACAGGTGAACTTAATGTGACCTTCTAAACTTTGAATGCGCAAGTGCAACAGTTCAGTGAAACTTTATGTTTAATTTATATTTCACCCGAAAGCCAGATATCCCTAAGTTTTTGTGAGTAGTGTAGTTTTGCACTTAGCCTGAGCCATTTAGAATATTTAGCATGATATTTTCCGACCATGTAACCTCCGCTTCTGTAGTCCTGGCTTGCCCAGCATTGAACACTACCCTCAAATTAACCCAAGATGAGTTTCTGTCTTTTTTTTAACTGTCTGCTTAGGGGAGTGGGGCCAACAGCTTCATTGCAGACAGCAGTCTTCAATTGCCTCTGGCATTCTTGGTCAAAGGTGAGATTGAAGGAGTCTTCCCTTTACTGTTCAAGAGAACAGCTCTCTCTTTCTCTCTTTCTTTCTTTTCTCTCTCTCCCTCTCTCTCCCTCTCCAGTTGTCTCTGAGTGTGTGATTACAGGGCAGTGTTGGTGAATCAGAGTGTGAGGTGAGCTTTGAAAGGTTGCGAGACTGACCTAGGAAGATTCAGGGTGAAAATATGGGTTGTCAAAACAACATAGAAAGACCATGACATGTTGCTGCCATTGCTTTTGAAAGTATATACTTCTGTGAACATGATTGTAGTGGAAGTGTTTGGTTCAGGTCAGAGTATTAGTGGCTGGGAGAGCTGCGAGTGGGGCTATTTCCATCGCTCTTAAGGTGTCCGTAATGTATGTGGACATGGTTACACTTATCTGGCACAGCAAGATGAGGTCCTCTCTTCATTTCAGATAGGTTATTTCACACTGAAATGTGAAATTATTCATTTTCACATTTGGCTTAAAACCTGACCATGTTTTTCTCATAAGTATGCATGTGTGTAGTATGTATGTGCATTTCTCTGTCTCTCTCTCTGTCTCTCTCTGTCTCTCTCTCTCTCTGTCTCTGTCTCTGTCTCTGTCTCTGTCTCTGTCTCTCTCTCTCTCTCTCTCTCTCTCTCTCTCTGTCTCTGTCTCTGTCTCTGTCTCTGTCTCTGTCTCTCTCTCTCTCTCTCTCTCTCTCTCTCTCTCTCTCTCTGTTTCCCCCGGGGCCTTACAGCTTACAGGGAGGAGCTGGAAAGGGAAGAGATAGGAAGGAAGCTGGGCTTCCTTTGAGAAATGATTGTGCATGCAGGCACAGAGTTAATGCCACTCTCCATTGATGTTTCAAAGTGATTTCTGCTTGAAGGGACAAGGAGATTGAACTGTATTGTGCAAATCTGTGTTTTGATTGCTTTGTGTGTGTTGTCACTGACAATAATATCATGGAAAAGAACCTCATAGCTGGAATGAAGTGTGAAATTGCTCATCTTTACATCTGATTTCCACTGGGTCCAAATGTATGAGAATGGGTCATGTGTATTGAATGTGAGTGTATGTTGGAAGGAACCTGGAAATGTGGTGCAATGTCACTAAACTGTGGATGAGGTTGGTATTGTCATTGCAGCTACCATATTCTTGGGTAGCTGCTGTGTGTTTTGCTGTTATAAGTAAGTAAGTATAATACTCTTTTGATCCTGTGAGGGAAATTTGGTCTCTGCATTTATCCCAATCCGTGAATTAGTGAAACACACTCAGCACACAGTGAGGTGAAGCACACACTAATCCTGGCGCAGTGAGCTGCCTGCAACAACAGCGGCGCTCGGGGAGCAGACTCTTGACAGAAAACCTCCTTGCGCAAATTGTGGGATTGTGTGTAAATACAGATTAGTTATACACAACGATTGATACATAAGGGCCCTGTGTGTTGGATTCTACACTGTAAACCCATAAAGCCCAATGGGTTGGCCCGTACTGTAATCTTTTAAGTCTTAGACTCTCATGACCCCAACCCCTCACCCTCTCAGGACCTTCTGATAGGCTGTCGATCTTAGTTTTTTTCTTCCTGTTTCAACCCATTTTAGCCTCCATGATGGAGGCCTCATGTGATTAAGCTTGGTCTACTTGCTGTGCTGAACAAGCTCACTTGACTTTCTCTGCATCAGCTCATGTTGGTTTAGCTGATGTTTTACATTTTGATGAGGCAGAAAAGTGGACATCTCCGTTGTAACGAATCATCTATGTTAATTATCCTAGAAAATTCACTGAAATGACAGCTTAAACTGAAGAACTATTTTGTATGTTGAATCATTGAAAATGTGTAAACTTTGAAGAGTGGCTTATGCAAAGGGCTTTGCGGAAATATAAGGCTTTTCTTTAAATATTATGGCCTGTAAATCAGCCCATCTTACACAACCTGCTGTTGTTGTTGTGCCCTGTCATGGGTCCCAACTTGAGAGAGGGACACAGTCTGGTTGCAGGGAGGTGGATTGTACAAAAGTTCCTGACAGATGATTGACACAGGCCCACTTATTCGCGCTGGCAGCACGGCACTGTGGGCATCCATCGAGGAATGGACCGTCATGCTGTTAGCTGCTGGAACATGAAACAAGGGGATGTGGTGTGTATGTGTGTGGTTGTGTGGGTGGCTGAGTGAGTGTGTGGAAGGGGGACAACGTAGAGATCTAGGGAGGCTTACTATCTGTGTAGCTGACAGTTTTTAATGCACCGCAGTGACCTTGCCTGCAAGGACATAAGCCAGATGGATGTCACAGTAACTCAGTGTGGATAGGAGACTAGCATCTAAATCAGAAGCTGAAAATCTACCCTGAAAATTAGGTTGTGGGCACAGATGGTAGTTTTAGGCCTTTAATGTAATCCCTGCTGATGAAATGCATTTAAATTCAACTGCATTCCTACCTGAAATATTTAATTAATTCTAAAAGAGTATTTTGACATTTGGTAAATCCTTTTAGACACTAGCCAGTTCAGCATTACTGATTGTACACCTTAGCCAACTGCCAGAGCAAAAACATCACATCCAACTTCTGACTCTCAGTGACTCACTGACTTGTAAAAAGCTGTAAGCAACTGCAATATCAGGAAATGGATAAAGACCTGTAGCTATTGTAGCCTATGCATGATGTCAAGAAGTGAGGTGAAATCCAGCCTCATTGATCAAAGCAACACATCGTTCTTGGATGTGTTGCTATTAATGCACATGTAATGTTACTTAATTACATATTTAAGGTGGTAATTCCATGACAAGGTAATGACCAAGTAATATTTTGAGCCCATATTGTCTATTACGGCAAATTATGCAAACTGCCTCTAAATGCTCCCAATAATTTGGGCTGTAATTTGGTGCAATTAAGAGTAGTGGACCAATTGGTTCAGCCCTACAGAATGGTATTCTGCAATTGGGGACATTGATGTTGTTTTAAATAGGGTTGGGCACCGAAACACGGTTCTAATATGGCACCGGTGCCGATGCAAACGGTAGTAACTGCATCAGATAACAACGTGGATTTCGGGGCTTCATTTCGGTGCTTAAATAGCGTTTTTTTTTTTTTTTACACGATGCATCACTGCATGTCATGCGCCATCTCTAACGTCTTAACGTCTGATAGCAACACATCCAGATACAGTTAGCTAACATAAACACCAGAGGGGTGCACCCCATAGGCGAGGGGACAGTGTTTGACAGCTTGCGTGAGCCCAAGTAGCTTACTTTAAAGCGATATTCAAAATCTAGCAGTGGGCCTAACTACACACAAGCAACAGGCTATTTAACAACATCAACAGTAGCCTATACCTTACACAATATCCTTGCTAATGCGCTAACTTATTATTTGAAATGTTATCAGCAAAGTTGTAAGGTGAAAACTTTATTTCACGGTGTGTTCAACATAATGACATGATATTAATCTTTCATGTGCATGAGGCCCATATAGCATCGTAATGAATATGAAGATCATGTTAAAAGTTAGCTGGCAAAAACATAAATATGTAGGTTACATACCTGATGTCACTGAGCTGTCAAAGAGGCTACGAAACCATCTCCGTATGTTATCGCTAATTAAACTCAGCTGACTGGTGTTGGCGCATAGCCATAATTGCTGTTAAAATGCCTACTAGGCTAGCGCTGGAAATCTACATTGGGGGTTGAACCCATTTAATCGATTGGCCTAGAGGGAACGTCAATATGGAGGTCCAACAGGTTCTCCTCGTAACAATGTAGTTTTTGTGTCTCCTTGTGGCTCTCTTCAACCCTCAACCGTTTTCTTGGTTATGGATTTCCTTGGAAAATGAATGATTGACCTCCACCAGGTCTCTTTCTTCGTCATCTTTACTCAAACACTGTTTTTAAATGTGCTCAATAGCTTGCACATGTTATTGAAGAACATATCTTGCACATGTTATTGAAGAACATATCTTGAAATCTTATTTAGATTAGACTCTATCCAGTGGTCAATACCAGACTTTTTCCCATGGCCTCTGTAGAATTTCATTCAGAAATTCAGAAATCATTGTATTGTACTGTATATGTAATATGTAATGATTATAATGTGGTGTTTGTGTACAGGGCACTGAGATGCATGGTTCACCTTGAAAGTATTATGTTGCAGTCTGGAATTATTATTATTTTTATTTTGTTTGTGTTTTGCAATCACAATCAAGGCCTTTGTGGAAAAAAGTGATAAGGTAAGGACGTCTGTATTTAGAAATCACCTATTTCCCAAACCAACTATTTCCCTCAAATACCATCGATCTTCCAGTGATCAGACATATCATAGTGTACCATGAGTCATTCTTTTAACTAGTTTCTCTTAGACACTTCTTTGCCTATAGGAAAAATCACCAGTATTTAGTAGCATGTTCTCACATGAAGTGAAACTCCCTAAAAGGAATTCAGAGGAAACACAGCCAGCTCAGTGGAGTCAGTGGGCATCCCCTATTCTGATGACAGAAATCCAAAGACTTCCTGTTTATTTTGGAGAGGAAGATGGAGGTGAAGTGGGAGGCAATGAGGAAGTGAGGAAGGGAGAAGGGTGGAGCAGTTGAGGGGTGGAGCGGGGGTGGGCTGGTCATTCGGGGGCTTTCCATCCTCTGTGTTGAGAGAAAGGGGGGGGGGGGGGGCTATGAAGGAGAATTAAGGAGAATGCTATTTAGTGTATATCTTATGTATGAGACCCAGACCAAAGTCTCGAAACAACAGCAATTCAGTTTGTCTTTTGTTTGCTTGTCTTAAAGTTTGTAGGGCCTCTCCAACAGATGAGCTGTAGTCTGGTTCCTTGCGGGGCCTGATTTGCCTGCAGTGAGTTCTGTAGGAGGTGGACAGGGGAGGGCCGTTGGGCTAATGGTGGGAAATGCAGCTGCAGCTTGGGGAGCCTGGGACTTGAGGAATGTCGTTAAAAAGGAGGAGTTCTGCTCTGCGAGGCTCGATCAGTAAACTCTGTGTACGTGTGGGTGGGTGTGTGTCTGTGTGTGCGCCGTTGTACAAATTTTAAATCAATATTCGTGTCAATGTGTGTATGTACTGTATTCAGTAATGTAGTTATGGTGTATATTCCAAAGATCATTTCTGTTTGAATAGTTACAAAAACTGATTTTTGCATAGACTTCTCTGCACTGACTGAATTGCACAGGTGATTCGCTCGAATATTTTTGCACAATAGAGGAGAGAGGGTAACACTGAAGGTCGAACTAGAAGTTGTTACCCAGATATCCAGTCAAATTAGCATGCCAAACAGCTAAATATATGGCCCTAATCTGAATGATTGACAAAGCCTTTCATCTATCTGAAGCTAATTTAATAATTGGGCAAATCAATTTCCCAATTTAACACCAACAGCAAAACCTTGAATGCAAAACATTAATGAGTCAGCTCAATACCTCTACATTCCACATGATAATTCATACGCGAGAACTTGCCTGCCCATTTAAAATAGGGCCCTTAATGCCATTCATTGTTAGGAGGCAGCACTAATTTAATTAAAGGAGAATTCCGGTGTGATATTGACCTAAAGTGTATTGAAACATGATACCGAGTGTGAACGTATGTCTCATAGCCCATCTCGGCTTGTCCCCTGCACTCCAAAATCTGGCGCTAGTTAGCCGATGCTACCAACAGCTTTTTCAATAGTGGTGCTTCGGCATCGGGCTAGCCATGCAAATAAATCACTGTTTTACACCCATTTACGAGGCTCAATGTATCTCCACACTTCATTGGTAGACTTCCGAGGGCCCTGACATTTAAAACGAGACATTGAGAACTTTGAAAAAGCACTGGTAGTTTACTTACAAGACGATTTATACAGACAGTATCTTCACGAAGTTTAGCGTTTGCAGCCATCTTGAATTTAGTCACGATAAGTCGAGCAACGAGTAAGAATGAACAGGTATGATGAGGGATCAGAGTCCAAAAATAATTCAGTGGAAATGCATGGATTCCAGTTGCTGCTACTGGAAGAAACTGGAATCCATGCATTTCCACTGAATTATTTTTGGAATTTTGGATTGCAGCCAGATTTTGGAGTGCAGGGGACAAGCCGAGATGGGCTATGAGACATACGTTCACACTCGGTATCATGTTTCAATACACTTTAGGTCAATATCACACCGGAATTCTCCTTTAAGTATAAACATTTGGCATGTTTTTATGTACTGTCAGGTCGTCTACATATAGAGATAAATTACTTTTGATGTGAGAATTACACCTGACAGGCAAACCTAACAATTTGCACATGGATCTTCCTTCCACAGCCAGTTGAGAATGAGAAATACAAACCAAGTTTAGGGTAGCATGAGAACAAATAATGTGTGGTTTCCAAGAGACAGGTGGTGGGTCAGCTTAACCCATTGGTTCATTGTACTTATTTACCTACATGTTTTTTTTTCCTGTCAATTATGTGAGGCCTTGATTATTGTTATAAATTGCACTTTCTCACATAACAGCAACGAGCGCTTAACCTAGTCAGGATGTAACAGCATTAGGGGCGGCATTGGCTCAGGAGATAGATAGAAGAGTCATTGGGCAACCAGGTTTGCAGTTTGAGCCCGGTTTCTGCTGTCCCTGTCGAAGTGTCATGTAGCAAGACACTGAACCGCAAACTATTCCCGAGGTGCAGGATGGTGCCTAGCATGGCAGCCTCCACCATTGGTGTGTGTATGTGAATGGTAGAATGTGAGGCATGAAATTATATATGTAGTATATATGTATAAGTATATATACTTTTTTGATCCCGTGAGGGAAATTTGGTCTCTGCATTTATCCCAATCCGTGAATTAGTGAAACACACTCAGCACACAGTGAACACACAGTGAGGTGAAGCACACACTAATCCCGGCGCAGTGAGCTGCCTGCAACAACAATTTTTTTTTTTTTTATTATTATTATTTTTTTTTTTTTTTAAAGTAAGTAAAGTGCTTTTGAGTGCTTGAAGGAGAAAAAAAATGCAGTCCATTTCCCATTTACCATTCTGGGAAAACATAGTAAAAGTGCTCAATAATTACCGTAAGAGGAGGACACCAGAAAGAAATAAGGGTATGGAATGTACAATACACCTGTCATTATATATAAGTATTTCCGCCCATTTTCTCCCACCAGTATGCCATTGTTCTGATACAGTTCTCTGTTATTAGATTGCAAAGAGCCCCCCCCCCCCCTTGTTTGTCAGTGTTGCCAATAGAGTAATTTGCTCTGGGCATATGCATTATCAAAGTGTCAGGCCTATTCTATAGCATAAGCAAGATGTGCAGCCTTATAATTGTACTGAATGAAGTGTTGATTGGAGGTGTCAAAATGTGAGGAATGTATTTATATACGCTCAGAGTATGATCATAAAGAGGCTGTCACAAATGCCATTGAAAGCCAAGAACCGAGTTTTTCTCCATTTGTCCTAATTCTCCCTGAGCCCCTCATCAGGCCATGTCAGATTAAAAACTCATTTTCATAAGCATCAGAGGAAAGCATTAGCTGTCTAAGTAAGGTTAGCGTCGTTGGGCTGTAATCTTAGACGCCTGTGGACATACCCTGTCCTTATCGGGGGACTTCTGCTCATCAGAGATGTTTCCTCCGCAATTTTTCCCTTTGGAGACTAAAATGAATGTGTTGCCATGGGGCTCCAATCAGACCTTAGAATACCATAGCACAAGAGCCCTTTTAAGCTGGCTGTCCCACTTCGACACACACACACACACACTCTCACTCACTCTCTCTCTCTCTCTCTCTCTCGCTCTCTCTCTCTCTCTCATTCACTCTCACTCAATCACAATAGTGAAAGGAGGCTGAAAGGATGCTGCTTTATCAAATATAGATTGCTCCAGAAAGATACATGAACATAAAGACCATTCTTTGGTGCCAAAATTGGCTTGTTCTCACTTTGAGTTGGATATGAGTGATGTATCTAATCAGTTTTAACGTGTGGGTGTGCAATACAGCTTATGTTGGAATGGGAAAGGCTGGGGTTCAATACTGCATCTGTGACCAGTATAGGCTATAACACCATTCTAATAATACTCCCAGATTTGTTCTGGATAGCCATTTTTGTCTTTTTGATGTGTTTGTCTTTGAAATTGCTGTTGTGCTCTTGGAGGCATTCACAATCACTACCCCACTCCGTAGTAGTTCTGTCTTTCGTTCTACATTTGTTAGGCAACTTGTCATATGTTTGTTTGTTTCAGTCCGAACACAGACGTGAAATTGAGTCCATTTCCGGATTAGACATGGTGCCGGTGCCAGCTTTTGCTGGCAGCAGAGATGGCAGGGTTAACGCTACTGTGCCAGCTGGCGGTGCCCATCCCTAGATGCCTGCTGGACGGACTCTCTGTGGCCCCTGTGCCCCGTGGAGCACCACTGAGGCCCCTGTCTAGTGCATCTCATTAGCGCAGTAATCAAAAACCTGCTCCTCCTGTGGAGACTGACACCAGCCCAGGGCAGACAGGGAGAGAGAGAGAGAGAGAGAGAGAGAGAAACAGTCATGCTAATAAAGCTCCTTTGAATTTGAATTTGAGAGAGGGAGAGATGGGGCTGGAAACCAGATGCGTGACCGACACAGGCGCTGTTCGTCCACTGGCTCTGATAAGAACTTCAGAGCTGATGACTATATTTGTTTGTGTGCGTATGTGAGAGAGAGACTGAAAGTACTCTTTTTTTTTCCTTCTTTTTTTTACAGAATTGGAGGCCAAGGAGGCCTGTGACTGGTTACGGGCGGCCGGGTTTCCCCAGTATGTGCCGCTATATGAAGGTGACTCATTTTTTTTTACCCTCAGATTCTCTCCTCTTCTTTTTCTCTTTCTATCTCCTCTCTCTATCTTTGCCTTTTTGTAGTTCAAACATTGGGCCTGTGAAGTAATCCTGCATGACTGCACCATAGCTTAGTGTGATGGGAAATGGAAGGGGCTGAAGTCCCTTCATTCCCAACATTTTCCATTCCCTCTATTTCTTTCTCTTCTCTCTCTCTCTCTCTCTCTCTGCCCCATCTCTCATTCTTTCTATCTTTCTTACTCTTTCTTTCTGCCCTCCCTTCTGAGGGTTATGGCATTTGGTTACTGTTGGTGGGGAAGGGAAAGAGAGAGGGTGCAGTTCTGTCAGTGCCAGTGAGCTAATCTTTGACAGCAGAGGTACTGTAGACCACAATGGGTTAGGAGAGACACAGACACGCGGCCAGATGGTCCGGATCCCTTTAGAGCAGGGGTGTCAAACTCATTTTCATAGAGGGCCGCATCATTGAATTTTTAGGTTACTGAGGGCCACATAATCGGCGAACATGTGCATGGTGCAACCATGAAATCTGTATTGTAGTATGGTTTATTCAAAATTGGTGTGAAATAATGGTCCTAACCACTTTAAAACAGTGTGGCTGAAATAAAAAGCAAACATAGCCTACAACAGTAACATTTCCAAATGCAACTTCTAGGCCTATTAGTTAACAACTATCATTGATGGACTGACACTGATGAGAATAAACTGCAGTCAATAATGTGCATAACAATGTGCATAACACTTGTTTGTGCTCACCACAGAGAGAGAGAGGGAGAGAGAGCACACCCATCCCTCCCACCCCCGCAAGAAAAATTCACGCGTGGACAATATTTGTCCGTTTCCCGTCCGTGCATTGCAAAAAAGTAGCCTACATAGCGCAATAATACAACAACGTCTATGATGACCTGTTCATTTAGACAACTTGATACAGCCCTATAGCTAAAGTTACCTTTAGTTTTGTTCTAGCCTACCGTGACGTCTGGCTTTAAACAGCTGTAATGCAGTCTAACGTTCTGACAAGCACACCAATTGCCTACCTTGTTCTTGCCCATCTGGAATAACTCCTCTAGCTTTGCTGCCTCTATCCTTTCTGTTTTCGTTGTTTAAACGTGTGATATCCATGAGGAGTAGGCTATTGAGTTAGTGAATTAGCTCAACATTGTGCGCTGATAACCATATATAGATAGCTGAGTAAAAGAAAATAACAAGTAGCCTAGTTGCGTGCCTGTGTGCGTATTCTGTCTCCTGCTCAAACAAAATGTGTGCTCGTTAATTTTGATAAAGTAGCTAAGGATACTGTGCATAGTTGGTAAGGTATGGTGGGCCAATTTGGTGTGATACACATTACACACACACACCAGGGAAGTTTTCTCTCGTTGTTGAGTAGCCTGATGGCGCCTGTTTTGAACAATATGCTACGGGATATGCCCTAGACAGGTTGACACACAAAAAAACAGGGACTGACGTGCAGGCCGTTTAAAATCATCATGTGGGCCGTACATGGCCCGCGGGCCATATGTTTGACACCCCTGCTTTAGAGCCATGACCCTACGTTCTGAACCTCAGCCAGCGTGCCCCCCCCTTCCCTCCCCCGCTGGCTGAACACATGCTGGCGTGGGCAAAGCCAATAGCCACAGCCGATGTTGTTTGATCCGCAGCCATAACAAAGCTGATTTTGTTATATGGATGATGGATGATTGTGTTCATTCTCCGACAGCTCTTTGCCCAGCGTTGCATGTAAGGATTATGCGTATTTTCAACCTCTTACGTGTATGTGTCACTTAATATTCATTTCTATACGTGCTGTAAGGCTGCGTGTACAAATCCGCTTGGAGCTCCAGTGGAATTTTGATTTGCGAAGAGAAATCTCGGGCTAACCATTGATGTGCCGTAAGAAAGGTTGGGAATAGGCACCCACCAGCCCAGCACTGAACTCTGATCGTGGTAAACAAAATTGGATATTTTAGGCAGTAAAAGCCCCGGTAAGAACCAAACTAGATTTTGTTCAGATTTACACACCTATGGCTACTGAAAAATGTAAGGCTCATTTATCAAATGTTATTTTGAAGTATTAAAAAACATCGTTGTTTTAGAATTTGCGAACAAAATGGTTGGTAATTGGCACGTTTACGATATGAAATCTGGATGCTGATCAGGCCATTTGAGTGTGAAAACTGTGTTGTCCATGTGTAATCACACAGGTCTTTTTGGGTAGTGTAGTCTCTTCTAAAAATTAGAAATTTTGGGTAGTGTAGTCTCTTCTAAAAACTAGATGTACCGCATAGCGGTACACAATATGACCGCCGCTCAGTCCTGTACATCCGTTCCGCGAAAATAAATCCCACTTCAATTTGTCTCCATATTTTACTCCATCCCCCACTCTTGAAACTTTTGTGTATGCTTGTTTGGCATGCCTGAGTGTGTGTGTGCGGCTGCACAGAAAGTAGCCTACTGGTGCTGAAAAGGTGAATAGATTGTAGAATAGCCATGTAGCATTGTTATAAAACCTTTAAAATCTCTAAACAATCACAAGTAGGGCAGTTCATCACAGTTCATCCATTGCAACTGGATTGATGAAAGGTCACTTACACCTGTAGGCTACATTGTATTTGGGAAAAGCAAAAGGTATCAGCATAATGTTATTTATTTATTTATTTATTTATTTATAAATAAACAAAAACATCTCTGTCAGTTCCATGCCGTTTTCAACAGCTATCAAAAACAAAGGTCATTTTTGGATGGATGGATTTTTTGTGAATGTTTCTTCTTCTACATAAGATTTTAGTCATCTTTAGTTCATGTAATACTTTATCGTCAATGCACAAATTAAGTAACAGTAGTCCAAACGTTATTGTTAATGCACAAATTGAGTAACAGTAGTCTGAAACGAAATGCTGTTTTACATCTAACCAGTGGTGCAAATAACTGAAATGGGCCTTGATGAAATGCGTCGCTAGACTGTTCAGACACATTTTAACGGGCCAAAGTTGAAGAGCTTTTGTCCGTTATTGTTAGTGCAAATATAGGCTGATTCATGTCCCCTTGCATTGTTTAACTGAGGTCCATGGCTAGTCTGGCTTTCATCAGACCAAGCTCAATCTTTTAAGAAATAAAAAAAATAAATAGCGGGCAGATCAGGCTGGGTTCACCCAGCCTAGTCCATAGGCACCCGATATTGTTTAATTTTCCGATTGAGATATCCACGCTCTGGCTATTCTAAATGCAAAAATGCATCAGGTAGTTATGACAAAACTGTAACTAACAAACTAGATCCTAATAAAAAAGCTGTTAGCTTCCCTAAGCTACAGGTAGGCTTATAAGGTAGGGCTATTTACAACATAAATTGTCAATAGGCTATGCTGGCGACACAAATAAAATCTCCTTTGGAAACCAATGGCTTACGCCTTACAGTATCAAGCGGACTTAAACTGCCATATCGTGGCGAAAAGTTGTAATAAAATTCACGCAGCTCCATGAGTCAAGGAAAGCGCGAATGAAGTAGCCACTTCTAAATGGGACCCACTACACAGTAGCTTAAGGTGTGTTGCTAAAGCAGCCATAATGAAATGAAGGTGTCATTGTTTGGATACTTCACACACACATGCTTTTTAATTTCACAGACTACAACTACCAAGCTGGAATCAAAGCACATCGATTCTCCTCTCACACCCTGCACTGCACGCACTTAAAACAAAATAAACAGGCGTCTCAGTCTCACGCATGTATAGGCAAAACTGTATCAGACCGGTGTAATGTTGGTAAATCTTCCATTGCACAGTAGCACGTGCAACAAATGACAGTCGAAAGATACAATTACAGTGCTGCTATCAATTTGCTTGGTATAACCACATTTATAGTTTTCTACAAATGCAATCAATCAAATTGGCCTCCATCAACCAACGCTAACGGTAACATTACCTATAGGTCCTTATTAATATTATAAGATTAACGTACCTGCAGTAAAAACCAAGCATGTCCGATAAACATCCTCAGATTTATTTCGGCTTTAAGAAGAAATGGGAATTACATTTCATGTGAACATCATCCTATCCTTATTAGACGTTCTCTGCGGTAAACTACAGTCCTTGTAGGAAGCGTCCATTGTTTTTCCAACCCACTTTTAACTTCCAACAAAATTACGTCTCACTGCAACGATGCGCCATCTAGTGGACAAACGACTACTTATCGCCAAAACTGGAAATGCAGCCATGATGATGATGATGATGAATATTTATTTTGGCTTTCTTTTAATCCTACTGAATTTGTAATTATGTATCGGCCGTTCTAATACCGATAGTATGTGGGTACCTGTGGGTGTGTGCATGTGTATATGTGTGCACCGCCATCTACATGCCAATGAGTGTACGGTCACTAAATGTACACATAACCTAATTTTTTTTAGACCCCCCCCCATGGATGAAATTCTACGAAACTTGGCATACCCCCAGAGAATGCCAGGTCAATCATACACATAAAATTTGGTACAGTTCTGAACATCTTAACTGAAGATTGGGGCGATTTAAAGCAGAATAATATTGCATTTTCATTTTTTACCGCAAATCACAATTGAGTGATGAGTGATTATGGGCCAGATTGATTTTGATTGATTTTTCCATAAAAGTCTAGTGGGGCTACATACCCACCAAATTTCATGTGCCCCGGTGGTTCGGTGTCCCGGGTATCGTTGACCAAAAATTCAGGAAGTAGATGACGGGGTGGGGGACTTTGACAATCCCTATATGACAGCTTCGCTAGCTTAGCGGCTGTCATAATTATTTTTAGGTTAAAATTGATATTCTAGTATTCTAGATCATTTTTCATTGTTTCTATAGGAGATATCCCACAATTTTCAGTGCCATCAGCCGGGCCAAAATAAGTAGGTGTTTTCAGTGGTGTTTGTCTCTGTGCAGCTGGAAGGGGAAGCTGGCCGAGACAAAAGAGGGAAATGTGACGTGTGAGGAATGCAACGAGGCACCGCGGGCCCTCCGCTTCAGATCCGCACACCTGGCAACCACAATGTGGCCCAGTCCAGCTGGCGCTCTGCATGCTTTTAAAAGTCGTCTGCAATCACACCTGGTTGCCAGGTCTGCGGCAGGCCTTTGACGCTGCCGTTGCATGCCTGTCCTGTGGTGCGAGCGCCTTTGTCTCTGCATCAGGTGTAAGGGGGTGGGGGTGTGGATAGGGGAAGGTTGGGCCTTGTTAGTGTGGTGTCCGCCATCACTCAGACTTGTTTGTGATTGTGAAAGGTACCAAAGGGGATAGCGAGACTGCAAGGACACCTGTGTTTGACAGGCAGTGCCAAGCAGCAGCTTTGGCTGAAAAGCTGTAGGATGTCTCATTACCAGGGAAGAGCTCGTGGCCCATCTCAAGTTTTATTTTTTTTTTTTTTTTAAAGCGCTCGTCATTCCCTGTCTTAACATTTTTCTCTTTCATTCTGTTAGTGGTTTTGATTGCTTGAGTGTTTGTTTGTTTGTTTGTTTGTTTGTTTGTTTTCTGCGTTTCACATCTACAATCTCCTTCTCCTTTTTGTCTTAATACAATTGTTCTCTTTTGTTTTGTTTTCAGCCACACATTTCCCCATCGACATTGCATCTGTTAGAAAGGACCATGAATTCCTGGACCAGGACTCCCTCAAATCCCTCTGCAGGTAATCCTAGGGGCTGTGAGACGCTTCGCACACACAGGCTTTATAATTGGCAGTGTGCACTCTTCAGGGGAAGGTGCAACTCAGGTGGAAGGCTTTGCATCCAGTCTTCCAGACCTACTGTAGTAGTCTGCCGCAGTGACCCAAGTTTTCTACTGGTAGAAGATGAATGCACATAAAGATGCATAGCTTTGAGCATTATCTTTCTTTCTCTCTATATCTCTCTCACTGGTCCCTCCTTTCTTCCCTCGTTCTTCAATTCCGTCTTTTTTTATTTTTTCAAAGAAGCACAGCACAAGGCGAAGGTCTTGAGGCAGGTAATGATATTTGGTTGGTTGTTATGGGTGCTCTTGAGCTGCTATGAGAGAGAGAAATGGGGAGAGTGGAGATAAAAGAAAGGTGGTAGTTGGCCATGGGGGGAGGGGAGTGTGAAAGCAAGTGAGGAGAAGGAGAGAATAAGGGAGGGAGAAGAGGAGGCAATGACCAAATCTCCAATCCCAATGGTCCAGTAGCTCAGAGGCTGAAGCGCGTGGTGTATCTAATGATGTTTAGCTGGAGCATCTGCAACGCTGAAGACCTGTCATCCTGAATCGGTTCAGTGTGTGTGAGTGTGAGTGTGAGTGTGAGAGAGAGAGAGACTTGTATGTGTGTGACTGATAACAAGAAAAATATAGACAGATGGAGCAGACTTTCACTTCAGTTAGAAAATTGGTATAATGATCAACAAAGTTCTGCCCATTTCCGTAGCTAATTTATTTATTTAGGTTTTCCTGTTCTTCTCATTGTTTTACTTTGCTTAGCCTGCACTTGCTTTCAGAGTACTTGAAGAAAATCTATATTATCAAGCACCTTAATGATCCGAAGACCTAATTGATTGCCCGGATGGATTTCCGTTCTGCATTTGTAATCATGGATTCAAAGTCTGCTTTATTGTCAATTTCTTCACATGTCAAGACATACAAAGAGATCGAAATTACGTTTCCCACTATCCCACGGTGGAGACGAGACATTTTACCAATTAGGTCCACAGACAAAACATAACATTCAATTAAATAATATAAAAGTAAATAAGAAGGCACATACGGTGAAGAAATAAGAGCAGCAAAAAATGGGTTGAAATTGTGCAATTGTGCATACAGTGGACAGTCAATAAATAGTGCAAAAGTCAGGCCAAGAAATGGCTGAGGTAGTTCTGTTTGACTTAAGTATGCAAGTGGCATAGTGGTGCAAGTTATGTAAGAGCAGCAGAAGTGTGTTCAGAAGTGTTTTCAGGACACAGGACAACAACAACAAGTTGCAAAGTGTACAAGTGGAGTAGTGCAAGTGGAGTAGTGCACGGCAGCCATTGTGGGTCCAAAAGTCCAGGATGTTATGTGGCTGAGTGGGAGAGAGTTCAGCATCCTAACAGCCTGGTGTATGAAGCTGTTGGTGAGTCTGGTGGTGCGCGAGCGCAGGCTTCTGTACCTCTTCCCAGAGGGCAGTGGATCAAACATTGTGAGCGGGGTGACTTGCATCACTCACAATTGTGGTCGCCTTGCGGGTGAGGTGGGAGGTGTAAGTGTCCTTCAGGGAGGGGAGTGAAGCGCCAATAATCCTTCCAGCTGTGTTCACTAACAGTGTGTGTGTGTGTGTGTGTGTGGGGAGGGGGGGGGTCTACTATTAGAAGCCTGATATAAACCAGTGGAAGCACATTATTAGCTGTCCTCAGTTGTGGTCAATAGCACTATTCAAAACACCCAATTCATCTAATCTTTTTCAGACTCAAATGCCATATGACCTTCAGCCAGGTGCCCTTCCTGCTATGCTCCTCCCACTTCTCATAGTGACAGCTGCTGTGTCATGAACTTCTTCATTTCTGTTGGGTCCTCCTCAACTAGCGAAAAACTGCTGATGACAAAGCCCAAAAGCCCATGTCAAGGCATTCTTTCATCAAAGCGGCTTTAAACTACAAGTACATGTCAGGTTCCTGGGGAACTGTTTGAGTAATTGTTCCTGGGATTTAATTAATTCTTCTTCTTTGTTACTTTAAAGCAATCAGTGTTCATGGGCGGGGGGGGTTAACTTTAGGGCCTGCAAGGCGTCTATGATAAATGGGCATATCAGCATATAAGCAATGCAGGCATTCACAGAAAACGGACTATAATAAAATACATCTTTTGTCTTCCAACACACAAAAAACTATATATATATATATATATATATATAAAAAAATACATCTGGCTAAACAACACTTTTTTTTTCACTTTTTTCCCCACCTAAACACACACACTCTCTCTCTCTCTCTCTCCCCCCCTCCCTTCCTCCATCACCTTTTCTTTTCTCGTCTTTATTTGTGTGTCACTACGTTGCCTCTCTGAGTTACAATGACTACCAGCCAATCAGATGCGTGATTGGTCTTGGGTATTCCACCAGGCCCAATGTGCTTATGCCTCACAGACACAGTACTTCCATTACTATATCGAAAAGTGACAGAGTGGAACTGGAGAATAAGCCCTCTCTGACGATGGGCATCCATTTTCACTGACAGCTTATAACGTTACGCTGCAATGATGGGTTCAGTGAGTCCGCTCTCGCTGCAGCTATCAGCACTCACCAGAATGAAATTCAAATCATTGCTAACCATTTCTGAACATTCGTGAATCAGATTACACATTGTCTTGTTAAGTTGCAAAAAAAAATATTTCCCTCTTTATCTTCTAAAAGCGGTCCTTAGCCCACAGCAAGCGTGCGTTTTTTTTTTTTTCCTTTTTTTTTTTTTTCATAACAGCCCCTCTGTTGTGATTGTCCCTGTGGATGTGGTAGCTCGGTAGCTAAATGTAGGCTTTGGATGAAGGACTGGCTATGTTTTATTCATGCGATTGGTATTGGCTCCCTTTCAAAGTGGTGTCACCTGGCACAGATTGATAAGAACTATTTTGTAGTCATTCACAAGGCAGATGGCGTGTCACACCATTTTCACCTTCAACGCTATTTGCACACCCCCAGCGAAATCCTCAACCACTAACCTCCCGCTCTCCTCCTTTCTTTCTTCAGTCACCTAGCTTCTGTCTCCCTATACATAGTTCTCTTTCTCTTTTTCCTTCCTTCCTCTTCTGCCTTTTTTTCTCCTTCATTCTATCCTTTCATCCTATATTTTTTTCTTTTCCCATTTTTTTCTTTCTCTTGTTCTCCTACCCCCCACCCCACTCACACTCAACATTGGCTCATCTCCTTCTTAATACTGGCCCTTCATCCCATCCCAACCCCTCTCTGCCCTAGCTCCGCTCTATTGGGCTTGACTTGCGCGTTCCCAGTTATAAGTAGATGAATCCGGGCAGGGAGATCTGCGTGTTGACTTGACAAACACATTCGTTTGGAGACATGGGCTGTGACCGAGATAAGACGAGCGCCTTCACACAGTCTGACAGGAGCCTTAAGCCTCCCAGGCCCAGTGGGAGCTGCCCGCAGTTTGGGTTTTGAGTTTGGCAAGGACAGGCGGATGCTCCCGCTGGATTTCATTCCGCCTCAGAAGAGTGCACCTGCATATAAACTCAAAGTAACACTCACACAAGGAACAATGTGGTTACAGGATAAGACTGTGTGTATACACACACACACACACACACACACACACACACACACACACACACACACACACACACACACACACACAAGCAAGCAGAGAGGGAGATAAACTACACCTATACACATAAACTGGGAGATAGACATAGAGAGAATAGTTTTGCTTGAGCTCATAGACCGGCTGAGTCATTTCTCCTTAAAGCAGAAAGAATTGCGCTTTGATATATGACCACGCAAGCATGGGTGCCTTTGATTTCTGAAATATATTTTTCCATCCCCTCTCTACCCTCACTCTCCCATCTTTTCATGTGTGTGCGTTTTGTGTAATTGACTCGGAGATTTAGTCCCTCCCTTAACTGAATTGGTTTTGGATACCAAGTCAAACACTGAAGTGTACTTAGTCTTCAGTACCATGCCCAATATACTTATGCCAGTTTGATAAACTCCAAATGCCAATCAAAAAAGGATTGGATCAGGGGAAGGGAGTATTTTCTATCTTGTAGCGATACATAGTTGTTTTTTCTGTCCACAAAAGATTGAATTGCATTATAGAAACATTGTGTATGAGGGTATCTACAATGTAGCCTCATCAGAGTGATCCTGCAGTAGGTCCTGCTGCCGTTGGTGTTCAAATTGCAGTTTTACCTGTGAATGGTGGTGTGTGTCATTTCATTTCATAGTGGTTCACAGTCGATGCTAAGAGTTATATTAGGATGTTTTAAATTAGCCTTTCAATTATATAGTACTCGCCAGCTGGTCATTGCATTGCACTGCATCTCTTTATTGTGTCTGTTAGAATATCACAGTGGGACTACTGATCTCATTGTAATGGCACAAAGGGACAGGTGTTGGCATTACAGTATGTGATTACATTTTCACATTTCTGTGTGTGTATTTCTCAACAGGAGACTGACTACGCTGAACAAGTGTGCGGCCATGCGACTGGAGGTTCACTTTCAGTGCAAGCAGGTCGGTGTGGTGGTGTGTGACTGACTGACAGCTCATTAGTCAGACTGGCTCGGCCTGATATGCATAGCCAAGCTGACAGACACAACTTATGTCTCCACTATTTTACTAGATTCGTTACCTCAATTTTCTTTTTTGCCTTAGCTGACCTTATATGTCTGCCTGAATTACTTCTTTTCTGCGACACATCCAGTGACCTGGTCTGAAATTGGTGTATTTTTTTCATTCAACTTCATTAAATCCTTTAAATGTGTTTGACCTGAAGGTGCTTAATCTGGGTTAATATTCTGCTCGTATTTGTTCCCTTGTTGTGCTTGATGGTGCGTTGCATGTTTTTGCTCAAATATTTAAGAGTGAATTCTGTGCTGGTGTGCCATGCAGAGTGAGGACTCGGAGGAGGATGACGCGTGTGCCATCAGCGACCGCTGGGCCTTCCAGCGCGAGAGCAAGACCTGGTCACGGCTTCGCCCGCTCTCTCCGGGTGCCCCACTCCGACCTTTGAGGGCATCAGCCAGCAGCGAGAGCGTGCTGAGCGACTTCAGCAACCTGGAGGTCACCTCCGTCGCCTCGGCGCGGTCCGCACTGAGCGACAGCAGCCTGAGCGTGGAGAGCACGCGCGAGACCAGCCCGACAGAGTCGGCGGCAGTGTCCACCTTCGGCGGCAGCATGGCCGCGGCGGGCGACGTCCACCAAGATGCCGATGGCGAGGAGGATGAGAAGCAGAGGGCGTCGTCGCCGGCGAGGGACAAGCCCAAAAGATGCTCGCGCTCCTTCCTCCGCAGGATGGAGTCGCTGAGGCGGAAGGAGCAGGAACGGGATACGGTCACCACAGCGATGAGGATGCCTGGTGGTCTCCACTGCACCTCGGACGAGAGCCTGCCAGGGCTGAAAGCCAAGGCGGGGAAGGCCCACACCATCTGCAGGAGTAGCCTAAGCCGCAGCAAACTGCCCGACTTTGCGTCCAGCGGTCCCCGTCGTGCGTGCCTCTATCTGGAGGACTACCAGCTCGCCTGGAGCCGACCCCGCGCTGCAGACCGTACCGCGTCTCTAAGAAACAGGCAGCAAGGAAGTCGGTCCAGGTTGGTTCATCTGCCCAAGGATCACAAGCCTGGAACGTTCCCCCGCTCGCTGTCCATCGAGAGCCTGTGTCCAGCCTCACTCGGGGACAGCGCCAACGCCATTGGCTGGCCTGGAGAAGATGGCGACTTCTCAGTGGGCAGCATGAGTAGCCGCAGCGATTCGCAGGACTTCTCCAACGACGAATCCGCGTTCCGGAAAAGGCGGAACTCCACGTCGTCCATCGGCAGCGTTTACGACAACGTCCCGGAAGTCGGCGGGAGCTCCGAAGAGCTACTCAATCTGAGCGGGGCCGAGCAAGCCCTGGATCTGGACGATATTCTCCGACAAGTTCACGGACTCCAGCACAACATTGACCAGTGGTCACGGCAGCTAGACAAATCCCACACAGAAGAGGACTCCGCTGTAGACTCTACGATACCCAGCAGCCCACACCTGGAGGAGCAGTCCATGTCGGACATGGGCACGACCATGAGCGACTACGACAGCACTGGCAACTCGCTCAACGACGGTGACGGAGAGGGCGAGATGAGGGAGAGGAGGGACTCTGGTGTCGGAGCATCACTGACCAGACCAAGCAGGTAAAATTAACGAAGGTGGACACAGCAATAGGATTAGGAGATAGGACCCATTGGAGATTAATAACCTACATTGTGGTGCACTGTAGACAGCTGTCCAAGTGCTCCATCCAGCTGAGAGTGCAAGTGATTCAGTGTCCTTCAGGCAGTCATACCACACCCCAGGCCATTCTCTTACATCAGTACACCCCAGGCCATTCTCTTACATCACCGGAGGGTAGTTGCGTTATAAAATCCACTATCCTCACTCAGCCCATTGCACTCACATTGCAGCTCTGCGACTTTCATTTCATTTCATTTCATTTCTAATTTCATTAGACCTGTCTGTCAGATTTAGCTGTCTGTTTGAACGACGTCAGCTGTCAGTTATTCTGAAAACAGGCTCCATCTCAACTGGCATGATTAGGCGTTTTTGTTCCTGTGAAATACGTTTTGATTATCAGCCCACAAAACCGATGATTCATTTTGATGTTACATTTTTCTGTGTGTTTGAGAGGACGGTATGGGGGGGGGGGGGGGGGGGGGGTGTTATCAGCTGGTGGTGACTTAGGACACGATCAGACAGAGGGCGATTTACCGTGTGGTGCACTATGTTTTGATTTAAAAAAGCTAATTCCACTCAGAGTCAAACTTTTTGTGGGCTTAGGGCACCTCTGTGAAAAGGCAAGGTGCAGCAGGCGCAGAGATTGCGAGATGCTCAGTGTGCATAAGGAGCGCGCTAAACACTTACTGCCAATACAAAACAGCAGAAAAGAGACTCCTCTTACTGCAGGGACAGCGTCCAGTCTGACTGTGCTCTTAATGAAATGTCTGTGTCGACGCTCGTCTTCTGTGCCCCGTTAGGAAGCTCCGCTGGCACAGTTTCCAGAACTCGCACCGGCCGAGCGTGACGGCCGCCTCCCTGGAGATCAACCGGCAGTCGGCCGCCCAGCTCAACCTGCTGCAGAAGCTCTCGCTGCTCCGTCTCACCGCCATCATGGAGAGGCACTGCGAGACCAGCAAGCACGGTTGGAACTGGTGAGCGCAACACACACACACACACACACACACACACACACACACACACACACACACACACACACACTCACTCACTCACTCACTCACTCACGTTCCGTTTATTCTTTGTCCCTTACTCACTCACTCACATTCAGTTTATTCTTTGTCACTCACTCACTCACTCACATTCAGTTTATTCTTTGTCACTCACTCACTCACATTCAGTTTATTCTTTGTCCCTCACTCACTCACTCACATTCAGTTTATTCTTTGTCCCTCACTCACTCATTCACGTTCCGTTTATTCTTTGTCACTCACTCACTCATGTTCAGTTTATTATTTGTCCCTCACTCACTCACTCACTCACTCACTCACTCACGTACGTTCAGTTTATTCTTTGTCCCTCCCTCCCTCACTCACTCACTCACTCACTTGCGTTCAGTTTATACTTTGTCCCAAAAAAGGGCAATTTGTATGCAGCAGGAATATGAAAAACATGCAGAACATCCAACACAAACCACACAACAAATAAAAACAGCTTCAGCCTGAGTTAAAGCAACACCAAAGAGTTTTTATACCTTAAAATAATCTTTCCAAAATCGTTTCAGTGGTTCATCAACTCGTAACAGGGTGAACGGCAATTCTGCATTCGCTTCGTGGCCCTCTATCGGCTATAACCGCACTATGTAAGTTTGCCAGATCGGGTAGCGGATCTGTAGTTCGATGGAATGAGACATAAGAAACTACAAATTTGACTTGCATATGATGTCGCAATACATCGTACTTTTAAAAGTCATGCAAAATATTCTACCTTGTCTGTGGACATAGTTATTTGCAAAGCCGGTGCTGGATAAACAAATAGCGTGCGTGCGACAGAGGGAAAGTTCTTTGGTGTTGCTTTAAAGAATAAATAGTTGTGTTGGAGTGATTATAAAAGTAATAAAAGAACTACAAGAAATATAAACAATAAATAAACAAAAGTAAACAGTACACAAAGGAATGAGCTGGAATCTATAAGTAGTTAGAGAGTAATTATCCCTCCTATCTGTGCAAATTAATATAAGCTGGGTTACTAAATATTGATGGGCTATAAAAAGGTTTTTCGTTACCAAGGTGTCACACAAGAAACATTTCATGATTGGTAAAAGCAAAGAGCTCTCCCAAGACCTTTGCAACCTTTGTTGCAAAACATATCAATGGAACTGGTTATAGATGCATTTCAAAACTTCAGAATCATCCAGTAAGCCACATAGGAGCCATTATCTGCAAGTGGAACATCACTGCATCATCAATCGACCATGCACAGGATCTCCTTGCAAGATTTCTGACCAGGAAGTCAGAAGGATAGTTAGAAGAGTAGCCCAAGAGCCAAGGACCACTCGGAGAAAGCTACAGAAAGACTTGGAGGCAGCAGATACAATTATTACAGAGAAAATCATAGGTAATGCACTCCACCGTCATGGCCTCTATGCACGCTCACCCCGCATGACTCTATTACTGAAGAAAAAGATGTCGAAGCTCGTTGAAAGTTTGCTACACAATGTTTGGACAAGCCTATGAAATACTGAGAGAATGTATTCTGGTAAGGCAAGAGCAAAAGTTAAACTTTTTGGATGTCATACTACACACCATATAGTATTTGGAAGAGGAATGACACTGTGTCTTAAATCCAATTGAACAGTTTTTGAAGTTAACTAAAGATCAGGATTCACAAGAGGGACCCCTGAAATCTTCAATATTAAAAGACTATCTGTTTAAAAGAATGGGCTAAAATCTGAATACCGCAACTGATTAGTTTCGTCATACAGGAAATGGAAAGCTGTCATTACAAATAAAGGCTTTTCCACAAAGTATTTAGGAAATTTCAGTAGGTGTGTTCAATACTTTTTTCCTGTGTCATTCCACTTTATTACACATAACTCTTAGCCTGGGTGTTCCCATGCTGCCTTGCGCGCGATTTGATTCACGCTGCTAAGGCAGCCTGGAGACCATGGAGCAAATTTTCGCCTGAGATAGGGAACCAATCACAGAACAGGGGGGAAAGCAAGACGATGATGAGCTATGCACAGACACATTTGATAGACATCAGTGGCACCCAATAAACGGATCTGAGCATTTTTTTCAAATACGAGAAACGTTTGGTTCCCAGACCACGTCTCATTGAGAAGTGGTGGCGCTATATGTGTGGATCACCTGAGTTAAAGGAGAACTATGCAGTTTTTTTAGCTTAATTTACCTTAACTGAACAGCTTCAGAGTCATTGAAATGGTTATATGGCGTTTTTTGGCGGGTTGAATGGTGGCCGTCTTGCTTCCCCTAGCGCCTAGCGTAAAAGCCACCCTTGTAACTTTGGACCGGTGGGCCGACGGCCTCAGAGGCAGAAAGTCTTGCAGCCTCGCGATGTAACGAATTGCTTAACTGCACTACACACATACACGCCAGGCACATTTGAAAAAAATGTTGACGTGTTCTTATTTTCCCCGCTTTACATATGACAATAGGACTGTGTATGTACATCCTGACCTTGTGAATGTGCTCAGGTATGCCTAATATAAACTCAAACACAGACATGAACTCACTCACACATACACAGCCTTGCTCATATACACACACCTTCACAAATGTACACCCATGCCTAGTATACTGTTAAATGCGCACACACACACACACACACACACACACACACACACACACACACACACACACACACACACACACACACACACACACACACATTCACTGGTGCACATATGTGTATATTTTCACCTTTATGCACAATCTTTTTCACCTGTATGGACAATAGTTGCAACCTACTGAGATCTCAGATATGCACTTATGCACTCATACAAGCAGTGTTAGCATTTAGCATGAAACAACCCAGGCAAACAATAAATACGGTACAACAAGAACAGTTCATGCCGTTCTTAAGGATGTTTTGAGGTCAAACCATGGCATCTTAAAGTTTATCTTGTTATGGTTTTCTGAAGTTGAAAAATATGGATGCCCTATTTAAAAATTCAACTGACATAAAATCTTCATCTACACTAACCCGCAACTCAACAGACATCTCCCACTTACATTTTTTTTGTCTCTGGTCCTTGGAGCTTAAAGGTTCACAAGATCTGCAGGCTTCGAGGACTTAAAAATGTATGAGATTAATGGAGTTATGAAACTACTGAAGACATAAGGGGTCAGACCAAACAATACCATGACTGACATGGCTAGAGGTGTTCCACTGTGTGTGTGTCTGTGAGCATTTGTGTAGTATGTGTATGTGAGGCCAAAAGCAAAAGGAGAATAAATAATGTCCCAATGGACTGTGGATGCATTCTCTCAGGGCAGCATTAGCGGTGTGTGTGTGTGTGTGTGTGTGCATTCATGCGTGTATGCGGTGTCTGTCTATCTGTGTGTGTGCACTGTCCGTCTGGCTGACACGGTTCTTAGGACTAATAGATGATTCATTTCTCTGCTCTGCACTCTCAAAGAAAGCATTATCTTTTCTGCAGCTGTCATGGCCAACAGGAAATCACACACACACATACATATTCACACATTAACATCAAAGATCCTACAGTGAAATGAGTGAAATGCAAATGAATCCAATTTTGGCAGACTTGTGTCTGCCTCTGGAACAGACAGCACTTAAGCACCTCCCATTTTGTAATTGGAGCCAATTTAATTGTTGGGAACTTTTGCACAGTGACAGACCATCACTGCAGCAAAAGGGTCTGAATAGCCTTGTTAAAAAAAGAAAAAGCGGCCAACTCTGTTAACCTTTGGTGTTTCAAATATCCCTCCCACCATCCCTCACTAATTCTGGTACTGGAAGAGTCAGTGTCCTTTGCTTCATGTTATGTTTATAGCTACCCTGGAAAATCCTTCTCGCAAGAGCACAATTTGAATTGTCTCTGCGAGACACTCTGGCAATGAGTAATGATGCACGTTACTTTTGCCACTTGTATCGCGGGGACCCAATCACATCGGTGTATCTGATATAGGCGGGCCAAAGGCGAGCTAAACAGATGACAGTCGTAGTATTATCCAATTGCGTCAAAGTCCGGAATCAGTAAACATTGGTCGTATAGTCTTATCCAATTGCGTGCAGTGAGATTTTCAAATGCACGCTTGGTGCTGCCCCTCGAGTTGGGCCATTACATTATTCGTGGCCAGACCCTTAATCTTTCTAGATTACCATTGTCTGGAATCTCCAGGCAAGTTTATAGCTGCAATTAAGAAAACTTAGTACATGGCTCTTCATAATGCTGCAGAATGCTCTATTCACTTGAATGGGCCTTCCCAACGTTCGGTGGTCTGATATTTCTCAATAACAGACCATTGCTAAGTATAACAGACCGCTGTCAAGGGAAATGGGTTTTGTGCTTATTATTCACGTCTTTCACATCACGCCGTAAGTAGTCAGCGCATCAGGGTCCTGTTGGGACTTATTTTCCGATAATGACCAGCGTTCATTATCCCTTACATATTCTCTTTTAGTCTGTCGACTGTAGAGTCTAATGATGATGCGGATTTATTACTTTGAAGCTTTAGTAACATTAGTCAGCTGAACACATATTTAACTTTGTCATGTTTTTATTTATTTTTTTATTTTTACCAAACCGATGAAATATACAGTACAAAGGGTGAAAACACAGATGATTACGATTACTGGATGCCATGTCAGACGGCCTTTCCTTGGGCCAAGAGATCTGCTTGAAATTCATAGAAAAGTTGTACTGTCTCTTACCCTCAGATAGACACTGCTCTATCTGTGCAGTATCAGATCATCTGAGCGGACTGAAGTCTGTCTGATTGGATTGGACTCCTGTGGAAGACAGTGCCTGAGGTGTCTGTTTGGTATCAGTGGAAGGTGTTGGCTGGTCTTGACTGCTATGCGACTGCTTGTGTCTCGGTTAGGACGGTGCCTAAGTTCATGAAGCGGTCCAAGGTGCCAGACTACAGGGACAAGCATGTGTTTGCCGTGCCGCCCAACATCAACGTCCAGCGCACCGGGCAGCCCCTCCCTCAGAGCATCCAGCAGGCCATGAGATACCTGCGCAGCCAGTGCCTTGGACAGGTAATAGAACATGTCTGTCTGTCTGTTTCTTTCTTTCTTTCTTTCTTTCTTTCTTTCTTTCTCTCTCTCTCTCAGTGGGCAGTAACAGAACATGACACTCAGTCACTCACACACTCACACCCCTAGCCCTGTCAAAGAGTCCTGGAACAAGACACTGAACCCTAGTCTGGTGTGCTGGTTGGTTCCTTGCATGGCAGTTTCCGCCATCTCTGTGTGTGTGAATGTGAATGGGTGAATGTAAAAAAAAATGCTATATAAATGCAGTCCAGTGTTTCCCACGGAATTGGATTCAATTTGTGGCGGTAGCTGACTTTGACAACGGGGGGGTCTCCTTGGGACAAGCATTTGGGACAAGCACTTAATTTTGGAAAACACTTTTCTATTTACATCGGGATTTTGCAAACATTCAGTGTCAGAGTCAATAAAATGAGCCCTTCAACGAAATTGACAAGCAGCTGTAAGTAGACTAAGCAAGCTAAATTTGACATCCAAACAGTATTCTAACGTTAGCTTTGAGATACTGCATTATTTCATAACTTAACTTAGTTTAGTCTCTTCAATGTAGCCTACTATGTTGTGATAAGACCTTAGCAGAGTTCACTTCAATGCAGCAGTTTTGAACAAATTTGTGCAGCATGGTCACGATGCTAAGCGGATTTAATAGCAATTTAGCCAGACGTCTTCTATGCAATGCTTCTATATGGCAACAACAATCCTTCAACAATCGTGAATATTTTGTTAAATGCACATGCAGAGGAGTGGTAGCGGGCTACGAGAGAGAGCGGGGCGGGGCAAGGAAAGGCTGTGTGCGTAAAAAGCGCAGCTCAATGGCAATGCAAGGATTTGACCTGATATTTAATTTAAATTCAATTAAATTTTACACATAATACATTCATCTGTGGTGGCCGATTTTTATTTCGTGGCGCCCCGCCACAGATTAGTCAATGTATGGGAAACAATGCAGTCCATTTACATTCATTCACTCGCTCACTCACTCACTTACTCACTCACTCACTCTTACGCACACACACACACACAGAGTTAGTGGTGCCTAAAACATGTCACTCCTTTTCTCTCTCTCTGACACACACTCACACGCAACACTTACTTTCAAGTATAATATACCCAAGGGTGGACATGAACTTTCATGTGCACAGTTCACCATCACACCCTGAGGACGTTTACTGTGTCTTATACTTTTGATATAGTGTGACTTTTATTCATTTTTCCATGTCTTGTGCGTGTACTTCTTTTATCACCTTTATCAGGTGGGACTCTTCCGGAAATCGGGTGTGAAATCCCGCATTCAGGCCCTGCGGCAGCTAAATGAGAACTCCCCGGATCATGTGACCTACACAGGCCAATCAGCTTACGACGTGGCTGACCTCTTGAAACAGTACTTTAGGGACTTGCCAGAGCCTGTCCTCACTAGCAAGCTCACTGACACATTTCTGCAGATCTATCAATGTGAGTATGTGTGTAGGTGTATGCGTGTGTGTGTCGGTGTACACGTTATGTTTGTGTGAATAAATCGAAATCCTTTGGCCTATTTGTGTCAAAATAGGTGAGACTATTGATTAGAGTGCTGACAACCTGCCTTCCTCTGGTGTGTGTGTGTGTGTCTGTACGTGTGTGTCTGTACGTGTGTGTCTGTACGTGTGTGTCTGTACGTGTGTGTCTGTACGTGTGTGTCTGTACGTGTGTGTCTGTACGTGTGTGTGTGTGTGTGTGTGTGTGTGTCTGTATGTGTGTGTCTGTACGTGCGTGTCTGTACTTGTGTGTCTGTACGTGGGTGTGTGTGTGTGCGTGTCTATGTCTGTGTGTCTGTGTCTGTACGTGTGTGTCTGTACGTGTGTGTCTGTACGTGTGTGTCTGTACGTGGGTGTCTGTACGTGGGTGTGTGTGTGTGTGTGTGTGTGTGTGTGTGTGTGTGTGTGTGTGTGTGTGTACACACAGGCGTCCCCAAAGAGCAGCGTCTGCAGGCGGCGCAGGCGGCGGTCATCCTGTTGCCAGACGAGAACAGAGAGGTACTGCAGACTCTGCTTACTACCTTCCTCAGTGACATCGCCTCGGCGCCAGCCAATCAGATGACTGCCGAAACCCCTGGCCGTGTGCTTGGCCCCATCGATACTGCACCTTAACGTCTCCAAGAAAGATGGCACCTCACCACGGTACGTGTGTTTGTGTGTGAGTGTGTGAATTGATTGTGTGCTTGTTAGCATGTGCTTAAGCATGTGTTTGAGTGATAATGTGTGATAGTGTGTGTGTTGGTGTATCTAGCTGTGTGTATGGGTGTATGAGATGAGAGGTATGTTGGAAAGTGATAGGAAGCTCTGTCAAACCATCTATAGTAATTACAGTAATTACTGCAGAGGCATTAAATTATCTGCAGATTGGCAATTTGTGTGTTGTGTGTTCTGGGATGTCTGTGTGTGTTGTGTGTTCAGGGCTGTGTGTGTGTGTGTGGAGATGTGAATGCTCCTCATGACTTCTCCAGAGTGGCCAACTTATCTGTTCCTCCCCTTAATTACACAGAATGTTCTCCTGAGTGTTCATGGCATATTGGTGATTGGTGGCATGATCTGGTGTGAGTGTGTGTGTGTCCGTCCATCCATCCGCGTCCGCTGCCCACGTTATTTACTCATTTCCTTAATTAGACAGAATGTTTCTATGAGTGCCATTGACATAGCATATTCTCATTACTGTCTGTGTCTGTGAGCACTTGAGTGCATAATAACTTGGCATACATGCACTCATTAGTGTCTCTGTGTGTGTGTGTGTGTGTGTGTAGACTTGAACAAGTAGGCCCCTTGAGTGTGTGGCTGAGGAGGCAGACCTCCACTTGTGTGCTGATCTGTGATCTGTGTGTGTGTGCTGACAGGTTGATCAACAGAAGAGGCGGCAGCAAGCCCGACCAGAAGGACCTCAGTGAGAACATGGCAGCCACTAAATGCCTGAGTCACATGATCACAGAGTGCAAGAAACTATTCCAGGTGTCGCTTATACACACACATACACACACAGTACACAAATGTATTGCTTATCAAACAAACTCTTAAGCCTCTACTTTTGGCTCAAGTTCCTTTTAGGCTATTGCATTTACATGAACGTTTAGTAATTTAATGTGTCGTGGTTTAAACTGGGGGAAATGGAAAAGGAAAAAAACACTGATAACTTTTAACAATATAAAAGATGAACAATACTGTGAATAAACAAACATATCTATCTAAGATTATTTAAATTAGTTAAACTCACTGACTCTCTCTCTCTGTCTCTCTCTCAAATCAAATCAAATCAAATCAAATGGCGCTTTATTGGCATGAATGAGTAAAGTCACTGTTGCCAAAGCTACAAGTATAACATGTTAATAATTAACTTTACATAAGTATTGGTATAGAGATAAAATGAAATAATGAAAGGAAAGAGAAAAATATATAATAATATAATAAATAATAATAAAAGGATAAATGGTATTAAGGACAGTAATAGCTTCAGCAATAGTGCTATACTGTAGAAACAAATGTATTACTGTAAACACATACTATATGCCTACTCTTGCAGATACATCTACATAAATCAATCTGAGGCAAATAGCAATACCTAATATCAAACATAGTATTTACATGTACACAAAGGGGATAAACTCATCAATATGCCACATACATGAAAGTTACAACTTTTCTCTTGTTTTATGGCAGGTTATAATATAATCTGCAGCTAGGCATGAACAGTTTGGTTCCTCTCCCAATAATATATATAGTTTTCTTCAAATTCTGTTATATGCTTTTTGAATTCAGCAAAAAAAATGTCTCTTATAGGTGCATATCTGATGCAATCAAGAAGGAAATGTTCCTCGTTTTCTACATAATTTATGCAGAAGCTACAGTTCCTCATATGTCTAGGCACCCATGTTTGTCTATGTCTACCAGTTTCAATGTGTTCTCTCTGTCTCGCTCAGATTCCCCATGAGATGATGCTGCAGTCGCGTAACTCGTACATCGCGGCAGATGCTCAGCCGCTGCCGCTGCACGCTCTGGGGGTGAACCTGCAGGGCGAGCCCGTGGACTACCGCGCCTACCTGGAGGACAACGTCCAGTGCCTGCTCCGAGAGGCCAGCGAGAAGAGCAAGGGCTGGCACAGCGCCCCTGGCCCCGAACACACTGAGCTGGCATATAAGAAGGTACACGCACAGACACACACATATATACACAAACATACACACACACACACACACATAAACTCTCTCTCTCTCTCTCTCTCTCTTTCTCTCTCTCTCTCTCTCTCTCTCTCTCTCTCTCTCTCTCTCTCTCTCTCTCTCTCTCACGCACACACGCACACAGTCACACGGTCACACACATACAGCAGATTACTCTATCCATTCAGGAAGCTATCTGAACTTCGGTGAACTTTGTGGGTCCGACTGGAAAGCCATGGGTATGAGCTGAAAGTCTAAAAGGACACTGCAGAGATACACACCACACACACACACACACACACACAGGCCAGGGCACAAGGTTGATTCATGATCAGAGACACTGATGAACATATTTGGCTCTCAGATGCGTGATCCTTCCCGCATCAGCATGGTAAACAGGCCGCCTAGGACAGTATAAGGACCCCTGTGGGGTTTCGCAGATTGGAGAGATGATCCAGAGAAAATTAATTAATGGCGCTGAAAATGCCAGCAAGCCTTTGAACACAGCCACGGCTAAGCGCACAGAGAATAATAGATACCTTCCCCAGTGCGCTACCTTCTCCTCAGAACTCTTCACAAACGGTATGCCAACTGCTTTGACCACACACACACACACACACACACACACACACACACACACACACACACACACACACACACACACACACACACACACATACGGACACACATACGGACACACATGCACACGCGCACACACGCAATCAGAGAGATGCCTCCCCCAGTGTGGAACCGTCCTCTTGGTTTCATATTGCATGCACTTTGATAGACACAGTCACACAGACAGATTCTCTACACAATAATAAATGATTCACACTGTTACCCTCTGTTTATAAATCCTATGTTCAAACTGCAGGCCTAATGCTTTGAAGGTCCCTTCAGATACACACACACGCACACACACACACACACACACACACACACACACACACACACACACACATACACACACACACACACACACACGTACAACAACTGTCAGTGTGCTACTTTACTGACACATACAAAATTACCCTGTCTGGTACCTTCTGCTTAGAACTTGTTCATGCAGACTGCCTCTTTGCCAGTCTTCCAACCGCACACACACACAATCTGAAATGCTCATACACCTTCTACTCTGAACTCAAATGGTCAAAGTGTCCACTGCTTTGACCATCCTTATTGAAAGACACACACACACACACACACACACACACACACACACACACACACACATAAACAGAGAGAGAGAGTGTTTTTTTGTGCCTAAGTAAATTGTAGACTCAGTCAGCAATATGTAGTTCCATCAGGATGCAGATTTATTCAGCTGAGCACAGCAGGAGAGCAGCAAGTTCCCCTGGCTGCCTAAGGCTTCTCTGAACCACTCACCTCTTAACTAGACAAGGAACCATTCTGCGCTTAAGAACCCTACCAAATCATGACCGAGCAGAATTCTGCAGGTCCAGCTTGCTATAGGAAATCAGTCAAAAGATGACTCCAATCAGGCGACCCTAATCAATGGCTATTCAATTTACCACAGAGGTTTAAATGACATGGGAATTGCATTCAAGTGTAAAAACGACATGATTACCTTTGGGACATAAACTAACAGACACATTCCCTTCTCCTTATCACAGAGTCACACAGAATACAAGAAAAGCTGATTTGGTTGAATTGTTCTGCTTAAACCTAACTGTAATAATGAGAAGCATAAGATTATGAACACACACACACACACTCTCACACACACAGACACACACAGTCACAAAGACACGCACACACACACACACACACACATAGTCCGAAAGTTGTCAGAGGAACTGGGAAGAGGGATATATTAGGAGGTGTTTCATTTGCATGCCGGTGTGTTTTGTGGGGCATGGCAGGGGTGCAGGGGGCGCCAGGGAGAGTTGGCGTGTGATTAAGCGTCCCCTAGCAGTGCACGGGGGAAAATCTGCTTCTTTCAAGCACTTTCACGCCCGCTCGCCGGGAAGATGCCAATAAGAAACATGAGAGGGAATGAAGGAGCGGGCAGCTACACTGAGAAAGGCACGCAAGATGCTCACCGTGTCTCTCTCTCTCTCTCTCTCTCTCTCTCTCTCTCAGACAGACACACACACACACACACACACTGTATACAAGAATACAATACAAAATCGACACAATGCTCATTCAGACCCATAATGAGGGTTTTTTTCCCGCTAAAATCTGCTGAATGCTGACTCCTCGAAAGGGAACAATAAATCGTCCCCCTGAGGCCGGCTGAGGGTGGCCGCTGACGAGGACAGCAGCTAGAGGGGCCGAAAAGTTGCTGCAGCACTTTCCAGGGCACCTTTGATGTTTGTGTGTGTGTGTGTGTGTTTTTAAAAGGTCTGCAGAGAAAACCGCTTGTTTGATGCCTATTAGTCTCTCTGTATCTCTCTCTCTCTTTCTCTCTCTCTCTCTCTTTCTCTCTTTCTCTCTCTGTTTCTCTCAATTTCTCCCAATCTCTCCTGGTTGTCCCACACACGCTGTGTTCTGATTGCCCGCCCGGTGGGCAGGTGGGCGACGGGCATCCAATCCGGCTTTGGCGCGTGTCGGCGGAAATGGAGGCGCCGGCGGCGGTGGTTCTGCAGAGGGTTCTACGTGAGCGCCACCTGTGGGACGAGGACCTGCTGCACAGCCGCGTGCTGGAGAGCCTGGAGAACAACACCGAGGTCTTCCACTACATCACCGACAGCATGGCGCCACACCCGCGCAGAGACTTTGTGGTGCTCAGGTGAGTTGAACACGCACGGACTGACACGTACACTCACTCATTCACTCACAAGTCATTTACACACTCACTGTCGCAGATTCACCTACACACACCTTATCATCACTTGTCAAGTTACACACTCACTCTATATCTTTGTCTCTCACTCTCTCACACACACACACACACACACACACACACACACACACACACACACACACACACACACTGACTGTGTATCAAGAATCAAAGTTGAGTTTGTCAGGTTCTAACAAATACTAAAGCACCAATAGTTGTGATTTAATATCAATGACCTTTAGTGGCCTGTTGTAGATGGCTAATTGTAACAGTCATAGAAACTTGTGGGGTTCAACAACATGCCCCTCCTTGTCCTGCTCTTTTACAAGCACCCAAATCTCCCTCAGAC
This sequence comes from Alosa sapidissima, assembly GCF_018492685.1. Taxonomy (NCBI): domain Eukaryota; kingdom Metazoa; phylum Chordata; class Actinopteri; order Clupeiformes; family Clupeidae; genus Alosa; species Alosa sapidissima. The sequence continues at coordinate 15,608,103 of NC_055961.1, read as the reverse complement.
TGTGTGCGGTGATGTGTTACCATCTTAAACAGCTCCCATCTACTTCCTTTAGTGGCCCCCTTTGCACTTGATGAAGTGGTTACGCATGTCGAGTGCATCCAAAGTGTGTGGAGATCAAAGCCAAGGAAGGACGTGGAGACTCATAATATCACAACAGCTCCTATTACAAGTGTACATGTGATGCTAAGGGGTTTTGTCACTTTAGGGCTGCTTGATCATTAGTGGATGAGCGGTCTCCCAGATCACAACACGTTTAATTCATGAGGCTGCCGGGGGGGAGGGGGGGCAGTAGCCCGTTATCTGTGTGTTTCAGAGCAAGTCCGTTCCCATCCTCCACTTTGTTCCAAACATCACGACATCCATTAGTACCAGTTGGGACAGAAGGGGAGGCAAACTTTTCTACTGATTATGATTAACTCCATGGCTTTGCAGTGGCACATTTGTAACCAGATCAGATCTCTTTTCACAAGCTGCTGGTATAATATTGTTCTTACTGCACAATATAATGTTCTTACTGCATACGAACAGTTTGCATACCCCTATGGGAAGCTGGACTAAATGTACTCTGGGATCAATAGTAGTAATTCCTAGGTAAGTTCTGCGCTGCAGCTTGAATTATATTCTCTTGCTGTAAGTCATTTTGGATACATGTAAATGTCAATATTTGTTAATGCTACGGGTCGATGCTGTTGACATGTGTATTTATGACCGCAATCCCAGCCCCTTTAATGTGGTCCTTACATATAGAGCAACATTTCCGAGCTGTTTTGCGAGGGTTTGTACTGGGCCGTCGTGGATTAGGCCACTGCAGCACTTGGCAGTAATTTGACGGGAAATTGGCAAACTCACTAAGATTGTTACATGCCCGAAACCCAACCCCACCTGTATATCTTGTGGGGAAAATCAATTGGAATACACTCTGCTACAGCAATAATTGTAGTATCAACTTCCAGGTCTGACTACGCCTATAGCTAAACTAATAAAAATTGCATTTTGGAACAAAGCTTCAAACTGGATTGATGCCTCAGGCTAACACTGATTTGATAATTGTATTGCCTCTTCCATTTTTATAGTGTATCCAGAGTGTTTGTACAGATGTAATTGTGGCGTGCTTGAGCATTTGATGCTGGCATTAAACCACAGTATGTTCCTTTTCTTTTTGCCCAGGCGCTGGTGTAACGATCTGCCACGGGGTGTCTGCGTGCTCGTCTCCTCGTCGGTTGACCACGACAATGTCCAGCTGGAGGCGGGCATCCGAGCGGTGCTGCTGACCTCGCGGATAGTCATCGAGCCGTGCGGACTAGGCCGCTCCCGCCTCACACACTACTGCCGGGCCGACCTACGGTGAGCAACCAAACCAGCACAACCAATACAAACAAACAAACTAAAGCCAAACAAACAGAAGCAGTAAACAAAAACAGACGCTTCTGGACTTTTCTTTGCCTGTCTCTGTGAATGGTAAATTGTGTGGATGATCTCCTGGGAAGGCTATGTAGGATTGTAGTCATAGTCTTTCATCCCTCTTTTCCCAACAGTGCGTCAATGAATAGCTTGTTACAAAAATAAGAGTAAAGAACATGGTTTGGTTATGTAGGACATGCATATTTGCATTGTGTTTGCTATTTATAGGAAACCTCTTTCCACTTGGGGTATGCAAAGCAATGTATGCACATTTCTTTGATTTCAGACATACAAAGGAGAAGTTTTAAGTTCCTTATGCTTGGGGAGGTAGGGGATTTCTCACAGCGACCGATGGACTGCCAAGCCTATTTCACATTACACACGCAGTATGACTCAAGATTAATGAGATTCAACATTAGTGAGATTCAACATTAATGCACAAATAATGGCTTGTGGCAGTCACACATGCCCCACATGTTGAACCCAGTATTCATGAAGTTACTCCTTCCAGTACCCAACCCTTCTTCTCCACTCTGCCCCTGCCCAACCATATCCCAATGCTGTAGTGTGCCTGAAGCGTGCTTAACTGCTTCCTGCGGATTCCTCTTCCTCCCAGTTTTCACTGATGGGACAGTGGTGGCACAGGAGGTAGAGGAGTCGTTCCACAACTGGAAGCTTGCAGATTCAAGCCTCTCCTGACCCTGTTTAAGTTTCCTTGAACAAGACACCTCCGCCATTTGTGTGTGTGTGTGTGTGTGTGTGTGTGTGTGTGTGTGTAACACTTTTAGTGTGTCTTCTCATGTGTTTCTTCTCTTTTTATCTTCTAGAAATTATATTTATTTGTTTTTAGCATATATTCTATTAGGTCGTACTTTAAATTTTGTTGTACATCGTGACGATGACAAATGAAAGATATTCTATTCTATTCTATGGAGAAAATATATATATATATATATATGGGCTCCTTGGACTGGACTTCACCAAAGTCAGGACGGTGAAATTATAGGTTTGCTATGCATGTCAGCGGCCAAACAATTTATGTCCCAACCACTTTAAAGTGCCTTTTAAAGCATATATGGCTTGCTCAGTTCTATCACTCATCTATTATTTGTAAGAGGACATGAGCACTTACACTTGCACATCCTTCGTCAACAGAGAGTTACTCTTAAAATGGTCGTCCTCAAATTACAGGTAGGATATTAAAGTAAAGTAAAGCAAAGAAGGGAGTCGAGGGGAGCAACCCAATGCATGGTGGAGCAGCTCGGGTTCGATTCAGTTTGTTCTTTTCACCCTAGCTCTTGTAGTTCTCTTTTTATTACGCATTATTGATCTCCTCTTGAAGTACTGTAGGTCTCCAGTGTTTCTGACTTCCTCGATAGGAACCTGAATGTGTTTGTTGTCTGCTCTTGACTCTGTGTGTGTGTGTCTGCTTTGTTTGTTTGCTCTTCGTAGCTGACTTGATGTGTGTGTTTTCCCCCTTTCTGCCAGGGGCCGTTCTCCTGAGTGGTACAACAAGGTGTTTGGCCACCTCTGCGCTGTGGAGGTCGCTAGGATACGGAGCTCCTTTCCCGTGCTCACGGCTCGTGGCCCTGAAACCAAACTCTGAGACACCGTGGAGGACTGGCCCCCACGACCTTACAATGATCTTCACAAGGTAGCGGGGAAAGAGGGAGTGAGAGCGATTGAGGGATGGATGGATGGAGAGAGAGAGAGAGAGAGAAGGATGGAGAGTGACCATCGAGGAACAAAAGAAGTCTCCCTCAACTCTTATCTGTGTGGAAATTTCTGACCTTTTCGGCTAACAGATGTCTCAATGCCTCAGTATCTGAATCATTATCAGGGGGACAGTGCTCCCAATTAGCAAAATACCATGGAAATTACCAGAAAGAAAGTAATAAAAATATCATTACAAAATTCATTCAAGGTCAAGGTCAAACCAGCTGATGATCCAAAGGAGTGAAATTAAAATTGTGCCCTAGAGAGACCACGTGTATGTGTTTGGCTCGCTAAAGGATAACCTTGTTCTGAGAGTTATTAACTAAGACTATGCAAACACAGTGGAGACAAGTTTAAAATGCAGTAGATGCATGTTCTATGGGGGACATATGACTGCACAAGATAGGAGCAAACATGTTAATGTGTGCGTTTCTTACATGTCTTACAAAACATGGGCTCACTGACCCGATGAATTACCCCACACGAAGAGAGAATCTGTGTGCGGTAAAGCTACTCGAATGATCAAATCACTGGCTCAGCTAACGGCCCTTTATAAATGTTACAAACATTATTTTTTATTCAAAGACCAAAAGGCCATGATCGTGCAGAAACAATCGATCCTACTGAATGTTGGATGCAGTTACTTTAAGGGGATTGAAAGCCTGTGTGTATATGTGTGTGTGAGAGAGAGAGACTGAGTAAACAAAAACTGCCAATGTGAACACGCATCTTTTACCACAAAGCCATATTCATCTGTACTGACCATCAGTTCTGCCATTGACATGAAAGGCTGCTACATGCCGGGGGCAACACCACGTGCATTAAACACATATTGCCTTGCGTGAACTGTGTGCGGTAAATACATATTGCTTTGCATGCACTGCGTACATTAAATACATATTGCCTTGCGTGCATTGCATGTGTTAAATACATATTGCCTTGCCATGGAGGAAAATCTTGAGACACTAGACCTCAGGGGCATTAGCTTAAAAGCCAAATAAAGCCAAATAAAGAATATCTTGTTTTAAAACACCTGCCAATGCTACTGTACAGGGAATCTGAAAGCCATCATAAAGGGTTGCAAAGGATATAATACATATCCCTTTAATGCAGTAACTCAGGAGATGTTTAGTAGTCGTTATTGTCATTAATACGCACGATAACATGTATTATCTATGCAAAATAAAAATCATGTTAACCTAAGAGAATATAATATATTTTAATAGTGAATCAGTATATTTTGTTCTGTTTGTAAAAGTCACCCATACCAGTTCTGACACCCTGTTTATGTAGGTGTGTAAATGCATTTCGTGGTGCATTTAGTGATGTACACAAAGTGCAATCCTCTTGAAATCCATCTGGATTTATGCCAGTATTTTCCTAGAGGACTCTGGCCTTTGTCCTCTTTCTTCAAGGTAGAACCCCCGAGTGTTGTGTGTCATTTGGGGAATTACAGTGCCCTCAGGGTATTCCTTCCTTTCTATCTCTCTCTCTCTCTCTCTCTCTCTCTCTCTCTCTCTCTCTCTCTCTCTCTCTCTCTCTCTCTCTCTTCTCTGTCTCTACTTTCTTTTCTCTGAACCCTCTCCTGGTGTACAGATGGAGAGTGCACTTTGTCTTTATCTTTCATTATGAAGCGTTAAGTTCAGTAGGATGATAACGTCAGTTACATTTGGACTGATTGCAAAAAAGGGATGAAATGTGGATGTAATGTCCTCAGAACACAACCTTTTGCAGCTTGTTCTCTTGTTTGTGTTTTATTTGTGTAGACATGTCCTCTGCTCTCATTGTCTCCAGTCTGTGGATATGTGTGTACACGTGTATGTCTACAGTACATTTTCTTTGTCTTAGTTTTATGTTGGGTATTATAAAACACTGTTGTTTTGTCAGCGTGTTTGACAAATGTCTGACATGCTGCTTCTGTTCTTCTTTGCATATCCATCTTGCCTTTCCACAGCTTTCTCTGTGACTCATTCATATGCTTATAGCATCTGCTACATCTGCTGGTCCTCCTGCCAGTTTTACTCCCTCCCCACATCTCAACTATCAATCGTTCATTTATTTATTTCAAGCATTTCATTCTTTTTTCATGCATCACGCAAGTTGGAGTATGTGCATTGAGAGTGGGTGAAATATGTGGCGAAATTGTACAAATTCACATTTAATTGTGGAGTAAAATCAAAGCAATTTGTATTTTAAAAACTTTATTGACAAAAAGTGTTTATTTAACAGTAGCTAAATTATTTTTGCAATGTTTAGACTGTGATGATATCTGGTTTTTAATATTTGGTTGTTCCTGATCTGACAACATTTCAATTTACTACCTATTTGTATAATACTGTTCCACCAATAAATGGATGGAAACCAATAAACCTTTGGAAGAAAACAGGATGTTGTTTGTCTCTATTAGATTCCTTCTGCTTTGTTCCTTCTGCTTTATTATATTGAATATAATATAATTACAGCATCAGTCCCTGGAGTTTAAACCGCAATTGAACAACTCCCATCAGTCAGTTCTTCTGAGCTGAATTGAAATCCGACTGAATTGGTGCTCTTAGCTCATCTCTGTGCCCACTTCATTAGCACAGGGCTTACTCTCAGCAAACGAGGGTCTAACACACAGCAGCCCTCCTGATAAATTATTCCTGACATCACAAGGCTCTGTCAGCACGGCGCAGAAGCGCTCTCTCACTCACTCTCATCTCTATCTCTCCCTCTCGGTTGCCCTCTGTGGCCCACAAACCACATAAAATGAAGGGAACAAGATTCAGGTGAAGAGGTGTGTGAAATTGGGCTGCTGATTATGTCTGCTGCTTAGCATATGGTCAATAATGAGAGTGAGCAGGGGTACAGCTGGGAGCTATGTGAGCCGGGAGAGAGCCTGCAGGTCCTTGTAGTCGTAGTCGCTGTGGGGAATAGTAATAGCTAACATAGCAATACACTTTTGCATTCATTTGGTAATGCATTAATCTAAAGTTACAAGTAAAAGTAGGCTACTGCAGCGGAGTTACAAACTAATATGGTATTGCTCATTAACTTGATGAACTTTCTTTTGCTGAAGTATCACAGAATAACAGTTATTTCTCACAGTGCTACAAGGTGGGGCTGCAAGGTTGTTACACCATTACGTCATAATAGATCATCGCCATTACAAAAGATACTTACACACAATTTTTTGTCAAAGTGATTAATTAGCCAACCTGTGACCTTAGGCTACTATATGAAGACAGCCTCTTGTCATTCTTATTGGTAATGCAGGGAAATTAATGAATAGAAACACCTGGTGCATGTGTCTTTGCTAAACAGGTGCATGCTGCTAACATCTCTCCCCTCTTTTAAAGGGGGGATTAGCATTTGTTTACTGAACCGAGTGGCCATTTATTTCTTGTTTATCAGCTGTGATGTTTCATATTCATATCTCAGATGACTATATTTGATGGGGAATTAGATAGGTCTGCTGGTTTGCTGTCAACAAAATACATTGTTTATTTATTTATTTATTTCAACCAAATCTATTATTATTTATAATAGGTTTGCTGTCAACAAAATCTATTATTTGTTTTTTTTATTTATTTAATTATTTATTTATTTATTTATTTCAACAAAATCTATTGTATATTTATGTTTTATTTATCTTTAAAGCATACCTGTCAACATTTAGCTTTTCAAAAACGGGAGATTTTTTTCCGGGCGGGGGGGGATAGATTTTTAAAAAATATTATAACACGGTTTCCCGTTAACCAACAAAACTATGCGCGTGCAGCCTTGAGGCAGAAGACGCTTGGTGGCCGTCCACAACATTATAAACTTGAACCTAAATAGTCGGCTGCTGTAAGCTACAATCGGATTTTTTTTGTATACCCCTGTTGTCTCAATGATAATAACATCTCATTTCAGACTATATTTCAAAGTTTGACGTTCATTTGGATTATTAATATAACATCGTATTTTGTCATTTTTGGCGAAGACATGCATTCCGTTAGGGATATTGAACATATTTAGCATTCTCTAACCATCGTGATTTCGAATTGGTGCAGTTTTCAGCACAAAAACTAATTTTATTCTTTTGCTCTTTTGCATTGCTCTATGCTGTTCTATGGTGCTTTCTGCCTCTTGGTTGCGCACGCATGTTTTCGTGACGTTCCATAGAAATCCATGAAACATTTTTAAATCGTTACTAATTCGCTGTCTGACATTATTTATATTTTTGTATGTGAAATGATGAGTCAAATAGCAAAAAAGGGTTATGGATAGGTTCGAATATAGGCTACTAAAAATGAACAGTTATAGAGATCAACGTGAACGTGAGTCAGTTAGCCTACTGTAAGAACCGTAGCGTGGTTTCATCTATGTGATAGCGATCAAGTGTGTAGGCCTACGGTTGATATAGGCCTACATATTCTATGCGATTTACACGTTCAAAAAAAACATGGATAAGCTGAAAGAAACTTTTAATTGTGTTTTACAGTTTTGCAAAAATAATAAATGCATAGCTAGTGAAATAATTTCACTATCCTAGTCGCTAAGATAGAAATTATTAGGACACATACTTGCTGTGGAGACGACACACTTTAGGCTATTCAGAAATTATTTGCGAGATCATTGCAGCTGATTATTAGCCTATATTTAAAGCCTAACATCTCTGGTGTGGTTTTGACGATCATAAAAGTAATTTTCCTTAGCTATAGGGCCTACTGAAATAGGCTAACGATGTCAAGTGCGCTTCTGTGGGGTTAGGGTGGGCGCAGTGGACTCGGAGTGCTGTCGCGGAACATTGGAATTTGTGGCTGCCCAGGACTTTTCTAAAACTTCTCGCTATCACCCGCACACCGCACTAAAATGACGTCCGGGGGGAGAAATCGTCAGACATCCATTATTTTTGTTATTCAGCACCCCTGGTCAAAAATAGGTTCCCGCGCGCCTGTCTGTGTTTGCATATTTAATACGTTTCATACACGTGTTTTAACACTGCATTTCGGTCATTGCTTTTACCTTACCATTACCTTACGCATGCCAGTTATGTATCCACCAGCTGCCTGCCTGCAGCCTACTTCCAAAACTCCAAAGCTGTCAGATTTGGTTCCGAGGGCACAAGTTCAGTGTATAAACAACACTCAATAACAGTTTATGTGATGTGTTAATCAATTAAATTCCCAACAATTTCACAACAGCTAGTTCTGGAGTAGGCCATTCAACTAGCTCGCTTGCTTACGACGAGACTCAGGCTGCGCAGTCGGCACCCGCTTCCTTATTATGACTGCCGCGCAGGTTTAGTCAGATTATTTTTTTTTTTCTTTTTCATGGAACCATCGTTTTTCGTTTTGATCTGTAGCGTAGGTGGTTTAGAGACAGTTTTCTGTGAATATCTCGAGAACCGTAGGGCCTAGGAGGTCCACCTTTTTATGTATGTTGGTCTTAAGGGGGCATGTCAACCCATCCCATTACCACTTATTTCATGTATAGCGCCACCTAGTTAAAAATTAAAAAGCAAAAAATTAGGTGTTTTCATCACAATATCTCTGGCTGACAAGGTCAAAACTGCACGAAATTAAAAGTGTAGGATCATTATGACACCCTCCGAATGCATGCCAAGTTTTGTGTACTTTCGTTCATGGGGGGCCTTACAATAAAATAATTTATGTGTACATTTAGTGACGTACACCAACAAGGATTCCCAGGACACTGAAAGACCGGGGTACACAAAACTTGGTGGGCATGTAACCCCACATGGATAGCATGGAACCGTTGTTTTTCGTTTTGATCTGTAGCCCCCCCGCTGGACTGGACCCCCCGAAAGGAGGGTAGGGCAGACACCGTTCTCTGTGAATATCTTGAGAACTGTAGGGCCTAGGATGACCATTTTTTTCCGTATGTTTGCCTCCAGGGGTCATGTTAACCCATTTCATGTGCACACATGTGCACAAACAGATACACACACACACACACACACATACGTATGACACATACTCACACAGTAGACATATGTACACATGCATGCACAGGCACATACGCAGGCACACACACAAGCACGCACACACACACACACATAACATAAACATGTACATGCACACAATTCAAGAATTTCTCAGAACTATGAACAGGCAAGATGGAGGTGGGGTTGTATAAAATGAATTTTACATGTGAAATCTATGAACTAATAATGTTTTGGTACTTGTTGTCTAGCAGATACCAGTGAGAATTGAGTGTGAATAATGCAATTTAGTGAGACAGTTAGAATCATATAGGCCTTTCAGCGTGATTTTATTTTTGTGGAAAAAATGTGCTGGACTGGGCGGCGGTCATATTTTGTACCGCTCTGCGGTACATCTAGTTTGGGTTTTGGGTTGCCAGGTTTTAGCGTATGACAAAATGGTTGAAATTGAAACTAAGTGATCGTGTATGTGTAGGGTGTATTTCATACACAATCTGGCAACCTGAATGGATCAATGATTTTAATGAAGTTTGATGGCCATGCAAATTACGGGAGTTTTCCGGGAGAAATAACAAAACGAGAGGGTGCTGGGAGATGACCTTGAAATACGGGAGAAAAACGGGAGTGTTGACAGGTATGCTTTAAAGTTTATTATTATCTTAATAGAATTTGCAAGGTTTGCATGGGTGTCTCCTTTTGTAAGAAACACATTCTTATAGCACAGGAAACACTTGCCCTGCTTGTAGGCCTATAACTTTTTGATCAAAACTTCAATAGATCTCTTCATGAATGAAATTAGTTGTTTGAACCTGATGGAAAACCATTGCTATTCTGTGTAACATCTGTGATTTCCTCAACTCTAATTTAAATGTCACTTTTTGACAGAACATAGTTATTTCCAGACTATTAACTGCATGAATATATTCTGAGTAACTTTGTAATACACTCATGTACTGACCGCATTGATGATGTGTCAGTCACGAGTGAGCCACCTTTTCTGTTAATATGAGGAAATAATGTTTTTCCCCACACTGCTCATGCATGGTCACTTCATTATGCATGCACTGAATGACCACTGGACAAAAATGCATGGTCACTTCATTATGCATGCACTGAACGACCACTGGACTATCATGTGAGATGACAAGACGACACACAGAGACGAATGCACAAACAGCAGAAAACAAGATGTGTAGGTTTTTTTTATGCATAAAAACACGGACAACACACAAGCAGAATGTATTTGATACAATTATTATAACAAGCAAGGTGTACTAACAACCTATACAGGCTTCTAAAAAGCTAAAATAATCCCTCTCATAGATTTGTTAGTTAAACAGAACTTCCAAAAATACAACTCTGCACCATATAAATGGCAAAAAGTGCATGTATTGGCACCCGGTTGTTAACCGCAGGGCCAAGGAAAGTTTGCTAAATCAATGCAAATGTTAAAAAGTTAATGGCTGGGAAATGACGGTTCCCGGAAAATCCTTCGGCTAATAATTTGAGAAATCCTTTGGCTAACAATGCAAGATGATTTTTTTAAACGAGGCCACTGATCTGCATTAAGATGCCACCCTACATACTAAGCAGTAAAGTTAATTGGATAACTCGGTTATGAGATTTTTGGGCCTCTCATTTATTCTCAGAGATGTACAAATATGTAGCCTACAAGCTTGACTGACTACTGCAGGCTCACTTTAAGCTATTTGGCCCCGAGTTATGGCTTTCTAACTGACAGCACACACATTGATATTAAAATAACTAACATTTGAGATGTCAAAGGAATTGTACTGAAAGTTTAAAATCTTTAATTTTTTAGGACATTTCCTATATTGTCTAATCATATTGCTTAGGTGTTTGGTGATAAGAGAATGGGGTAATAACAGAAAAACAACTGTTTAGAACATGTGATATTCATATGTTGCAATGGAATAAAAATAAATAAAGCAGCAGCTCTTTTTGGAAATACTTATTTGTTTGATTTGTCTGAAACAGGAAAATTGTATTTAGAATAAAATCCCAAATCAAATTTGAAACTGTTTAATATTCATATTAATATTAAATGTGTGTAAAGTGACAAGGGATTGTGACACATTTTCCAATCTGTAGCCTATGAGTATGCATTTAGTTTTATGATAAAATGATCTGAAAATATTACCAGGAAACCAGACAGCAGTGGCTTTGGCTGCTGTGTGCTTGCCCTATTTACTGCTTTCTCAGTTTGTGGGCCCACTGAGTGTGTGTGAGGTCTGCAGGGTGACAGGCTGTCCTATTTCTCATGTTTGTGCCCCAAAATTGTGTTATGAAGACACCCAAGGCAGTTTTTCATGAAGTCGGCATCTCTGTCAACATGGAACTGGTGCTGACCACTCACTGAGAATTCATTTTTTCCCCAGGTGTGATTAAAATAATATTTATATAATATCTGCATCCATAAGTGAACCAGCCCAGGCAATTAAACTGCATTCTGTCTTTGATATATGGAGCTAGGGCATTATTAGAACAGATTAAAAAGAATTGATCAATTTGGCAAGAATTATATGTTCTCAGCAATGCTAACGGTAAATAAGATGATTAAATGTATGCTTACCAATTTTGCCATGTTATAACATTTCATCATTAAAGTAGTGCACGCAAAGGAAAAATTCCACTGGCATCATAATGCTTTGAAACATACTGATGCCAACCAGCAGAGACTGCAGTCACAGATTAGGATTCCTTAACATCCCTGTGGCAGGTACTTAGCCAGAAGCACCTGGGTGCCAACATCTTTGAATCAAAAGGCTGAAAGGATCATTTACCTGCAGAGTAAAATGTTTCATTTAATCCTGTGAACCATCTAAATGAAAAGAACTATGACATTAAAACATATTCTGTTATAAATTACAATAGTTTCATTTTGAATGGGGATACTGTAATTTGCCATCATAACTCAACCTCCTTCTCTACACTGGACATGACACACGTCACACAGTTATTGATATTAGATGAGCTATGCATTGCACATAGCCTATGACAAGGAAATCATTTTTTGATAAACAATTTCATTGAGAAAACCTTGCTAGGGTTAAAATATATCTTCTGATATCAGGAATTATGCATAGCTCTATAAGTATTATAAGGCTTTATTCAAATAAATTGATGACGTAATTTCTAAAAATGTGCACATTCAAATTGCTCTGTCAGATTTATCCCCATTAAAATAACTAGAACGACATTGCCATTTATGTTGAGGGATAACACAATACCCAAGAATGATGGAATAGGCTCCCTTAACGTAAGGGGCAATGGCTTGGAATGGACTGGCATGATTGAATCTGAGAATGGTTGCTGATTATTGTCAGTGTGAATGTTGCCTCCATCTCTCATCCCCTTCCCTGCTGCTCAGAGTGATCTCTCACATGCGATGGATGTATCCCACATCTCCGAACAAAACAGCCTGACACTTGAACTTGCACATGATGAAAAATAACAGTCATTTGCAGGGTTCCACCAGTGCTCCAACCTCTCTGCTTCCAGGTTTCTCTATGAAGAGACACTTCAGCAGAAACGGTCTTTTTGGTCGTCACAAACACCCCAAACACTCATTTCATCAAAAATATCCCCCAGCGCGTACCTTGGATTTGGTATTTTTCACCCTAAATACAGACCAAACCACATTGTTAGAAACCATGCCACATTACCCTGATGGAATATTGATAAATGAATAGTGACAGACCAATTTAAAACAACAGAAACAAAAAACAAACAAACTTCAATGCTACAAAAGACATACTCGTTGATTTGACTACTTGTTATGAACTCGTTGACTGAAGGCACCAGGATCAAGAGGACACAAGGCACTTCATGAAAACACAACAGCAGTTGATTTATTTTTTTTCTCTTCTTCAAGCATTACATTCATCAACACATGGTCTATACAGGTACATTTGTTGTGTTAGAATGTGCTTAGATTAAGATATGTTCAGTGTAGATGAAATGTGAATGTGCATCTGTTTGCGTGATTTTATGTGTGTGTGTGTGTGTCTGTGTGTTTAGATGTCTTGTGTGTATGAGTAGACTTGTTCCACCAGTCTGCATGAGGTAGGTCTCTGTGCATGTACTGCAAAGATGTATGTGTTTGAGAATTCTTTGTCCTTGTCTCTCTGTCCAGTGTCAATCAATGAGTTATTGTTCCACAGAAGCACACGTTTGTTTATCATCCAAGGTTAATTACTGTAGATCGATCACTCACATAGCTTATCACCTGTCCACCATGGCATACTGTATGAAATGGTGCGTGTGTGTGCGCGTGCTTGTGTGTCTCTGTGTATGTATGTGTGTGTGCTTGTGCGTCTGTGTGTGTGTGTGTGTGTGTGTGTGTGTGTGTGCTTGTGCGCTTGTGCATTGGCAAACAGAAGAGAATGAGTCCATCAGTTGGTTTGGTGGCACTTGTACCTGAGGCAGACTTTGATTCTGTCCTGAAAGGCTCTCGTGGTGATTGTGTAGAGGATTGGGTTCAGAGCGCTGTTTATGGGCAGGATGAATATCACTACCCACAGGATCATCGTTCCTGGAAGACAACATCGCCACAGAAAAAAAAATCAATAACAAGGACTAGAAACAAATACATTGCAAAGACTAGGAGATGGGGGTTCTGGGGCATCTGTTGTGATCCAGTGATCATCATTGTCTGGATAACTGTCGGCTAAATTTCCCAGACAGAAACAGCTTTTCTCAAGGAAGAGCTTCTTTGGTAATCTGCTGCAGCTCTTACCAGCACACAAAGCCAAAGCCTGCTACAGTACACGTATACAGACACTATTACAATGCCTTAGTCACTCTCTGGGCTTAGTGTGTGTGTGTGAAAGAGAGAGAGAGAGAGAGATGTACAGTATGTGTGTATTTGAATGTGTATTAGTGTGAATTGTCAACTGACCTGCAATCTGCACTCTTAGCAATGAGAGGATCTTGAGCAAAAATATAGGAATCCAGCACATGGCATCTGTGAAGACGATGAAGAAGAACCTCTTGGCTATGGACACCTCACGGTCAAACACTGTCTGTTGTGCTGTCTTGGCCGTCTTCTGCACCGAGTAGAACATACTGGAGTAGGAGAACACGATTATGACAAAGGCCACCAGATTTAAACCTGGAACAAACAAACATACTGTATTTACATTTAATGCAGTTCAACACCTATAAACACACACATTTACAACACCCTGAGTACATTAACCTTTAAAGGTTTTGTTTTTTGAACATTCTGACATAAGATTCAGTTCCACAACAATTCAAGGTCCTAAAATTCTATGTTGAATTTAATGAACCCAGAGCCGTATAAAGGTACCTTTATATGGCTCTGAATGAACTCAGATATTCTTTAGAACGTTCATTGTCCAACATTCCTGTCACACCAGTGTGACGGTACAACTTTAAGGTTTAATACATATCATGGACAAAGCAGAAAGCTGCAGCCTACTCCAATAGAGTAACTGAATTCATTTCGATGCAGATACAGTACAAAGCATTTGGCTCTTTGTTATTACTCAGTGAGTCGTTGTGTTGACTTTTCCCCTATTCATTCACAGAACTGGGACAACTGGCATCGGTAAAGGTTACTTGCTGGTTCAGTAACTGTGCCAGCTATGCCCAGGGCGCCGCGCTGCATAATTGTTTCATTTTAGTCTTTCCGATATGGATGAACCACTCATTCCACAGTGTATCACAAACCCTGAGCCTTCTCCAATCTACCTTTTCAGACCGCAGTCCTCTCTCTCTCTCTCTCTCTCTCTGTCTGGCACTAGGGAGGCTGGGTGGACTTGGCCACATCCCTAATTCTTTGGCTGATTGAATTCCCGCCTCTCAGGGAACCCTGACAGAAGAGGTCTGGGTCGAGGCTGAATGGATCACACCTCTGGATTATACTCGCAGCCCCTGAGCCCTCCCCCACTTCCACGGCCCCCAGGGAAATAAGGCAAAACTAGTGGGTCAAGTGGGTGATGGGTACGGCCACATCATCTCTTATCGGCGGTTCAGTCTTAACACGCTCAGGCAGATACACGTATGCCGTCGTCTCACACATACACAGTCTCTTACACACGCACACACACACACCACAAACATTAATATTGACAATGACATGGACACAGCACGCACACACAAACTCAGACACGGCCCTGTATTGATCTGGTCCTCCTCACCAAGGAATATTACTGTCGAGTAAGTCCTTGCTCCAGGCTTCTCCATCTGATCTGAGAAGTGCAGCGGGAAGCAAACTCCGTTGCGGCCGTAGTAATTCCCAAACGTCTGCCGGTCCAGGAACGGGATGACGGCGATGGTGAAACCCAGGACCCAGATGGTGGTCAGATAGCAGAGTGTCTGCTTGCGGCCCACGTGGAAGTTCTGGAAGGGGAAGACGATGCACAGGTACTTCTCCAGCGTCATGTACGTCAGCATGAGCACCGACACCTCGGTGGACAGCATGGCCAGCGAGCCAATCAGCTGACAGGACAGGCTCTCCATCCAGATCTGGGCGTGACGGTTATACTCGCCACAGTACTTGATGTCGAAGGCACCGATGAAGAGGAGATAGATGCCCATGAGACAGTCTGCACCTGCACCATTGAGAAGATCACAGAGAATGACACACAGGCACATGTGTGTGTGTGTGTGTGTGTGTGTGTGTGTGTGTGAAAGCACAAAGCATCTATTTACATTTACATTTATTCATTTGGCAGATATCCAAAGCGAAAAAATAACATTCAAGCTGCATTGCAAAGGAGGTTGCTTAGGTAACCATAAATACTACTATCAGAGGATGAGAGTGCATGGATAGGTGGGCAATTCCATGAAAAATTATGTTTTTTGTAATATCCATAACGCCAATAAAATGTGATGCCATGGTATGATGTGAATGATTACATGAAATTTGAGCATTTGCTATTTTTGGCTGAAGAATGTACATGAGAAAAAAAATGCACAAAAAATTAATGTTATCATTCACATCATACAAATGGCAAGGCATTTCACTGGTGTTATGGATGTGACAAAAAAGTTTTCCCGTGGAATTGCCCCAGTACTAGTCAAAGTGAGGTAAAAGGAGATAGTGGTAGAAAGAAAAGGAGGTAGAGGGAAGAAGTTAAGTGTATGATAAGTGCATGTCAAGTGTGTTGAGTTGTTAGATGTGTACGGAGAGGAGGTAATCTCAAAAGAGTGGAGTCTTCAAGAGCTTTTTGAAGATAGAGAGGGATGATCCTGATCTGGTAACACCTGGTAGGTTCAAAATAGTCCCTACTGGGGAACTAACCCTGAACTATCCCTTCACACTGTCATATGTTCTATAAGTTATATTTGTAATTCATATGTTTTTACAGTGGCTTGCCTTACAATATAGCAACTAATCCAACTAAACCCAAAAGTATATAGTGGTAAAGTTTTCATCATTTGATTGAATTTGTCAACCTTGATCACAAATGCAAAAAAAGAGCAAACAAGCATAAATATTCCCTCTGAACTGTGCACTGTGGGGATGAGGCAACAATCAAGCTTAGGGTTCAGACTGCACATTTAGCCTCCCAGCGATGTGTTTTTCTGCATGGACTTACAACAGAGAGACTTGATGGCCATAGTGTGGTGCCGGTTCTCGCTGGCTATGCATGACCGGAGGCAGATGACAAATATGTTTCCGAAGCAGATGATGAAGGCGACCACCCAGACGAACACTCGGAGGATGATGTTCGCCAGTAAGTTCTCAAACGAGGAGATGCCATCAGTGTTGGGCTTGCAGCTTCGCACGTTGGGCGAGTAGCCACAGTACTCAAAGCGCTTGAAGTAGCTGAACACATTCAAAGAGATAGTCATTTGCATTTCAAACACTTATCGACAAAATAAAGATATTATTTTTTCTGAATATCCATTTACAGCAGTGAACATGATTGAAACCAATTTTAAAGAGCTTTTACTGAAAATACTGTGATAGTCCTAAAATCTTCTTCCTTTGTACAAAGCCACTCTGTTCCATCTAACTCATGGGGTGCAGCAAAAGGCGTTCAATTTAGAGTTTGCTCAGAAGACTGAAGATTATTTTTTCCATCCTGGGGAGAGCTCATCAGTTCTAAAGCTATTATATCTGGCTGAGAATGGCTACTGGTGATTCTGAGTCACCACACAGTGGTGTGTGGTGGTGATGGCTGTAGATCTGGGGTGTGGAGGGCATTTTAAATGGAATGGCCAGACTACCATTGGCTCAGAACTGTCTGGGTTATCACCTCAACACCACCTGCTACCTCCCCAAACACCAGCCACTCAAAACAAAATAAACACTTTGTTGAAATCTTCTTTGTTACACTGGTACTCTATTTAGCGATAGATTACTCCCTAAATACATCACATTTCTTTAACTCATTACAGTAATCGGTATTGAGGGCTATGGTTGTGGTTTTTTGTCAATGTAGTAATTCCCTGTTCATCTCCTCAGAAGGAAATGGGGCTTTGTGAAATAAAGTTAGGCTACACAGGTCCATTGTGCATTCTACACCCAAACTTTCTATGCCTTCAGGGTCTTCGATAAAATGCCCCCAAAATTGATTTGTTGTTCGGCGCCGAGCTCAATTTATCCCATTCAATTTATCTGGCTCGGCGCAGGCCAGACTTGATATGGAAAATAAATAGCAGGTGGAGGGAAATCAGCAGGGAGAGGGTGTTTACGGAGAGAGTGTTAAATGTTGTGAGGTCCTGTGGCTACATGCCGCAGACTCACAGAAATGAAGTGACCAGGCCATATGGACAGCCCACAGGGTGTGACCACTGACACAGGCAATACAAAGGCCCTGACCTGTGCCTCAGAACATAAAGGTGTGGTCATTTGCTAGGTTATTACCAGCAGTTCAACCAAGGCTCTTCACCCAATTAATCCATGGAAAATGAAGCACCTTCACACAACTAATCAATGCCCAAGAAAATCATGCCTGAGTGAATGCCCCAATGTCGTTGATGAGGACTTCACACCAATGCTTCTATCACTGACAGGAGGCAAGAACGGTGAGCCCCAGTCTTTGCCTGAGCTGATTTTAGAGATCCCTTTTAGGTGTAGCTGGATGTTCGCCCAGGGGCACTCTGTCTGCAGACACAGCGGGTGAGGAGCGAATGACTGCAGCCTACAATTAATCTGCAGCATTATACACGGAAGACATTTCCACCCAATTTAGCCGACCATGAGAAAGGGCTGACTGAAAATGCATGAATAAGTCATACAAACAGGCTATTGCAGAGTGAGCAGACCAGACTTCTCACATTCCCCCTCGTATCCCTAGACAAATGACTGTTTATGAGATCCACCCTAGTGGAATCACTCGTTTGCATCAGTCGTCTGCATAAAAAAATATTTTCTTTGCATTTGACATAAGGAAGTAGAAAGTAGCTTTTGAGCCTCCGAAAATGCCAAAACATCTACTGTATGTTAAGTATGCCGTGTGTAGATGTACTCATCTGATTATGTCAACTGCTCAGCTGATCTTGAGTAAAGATCATTGCAGCACCTGTCTATGCATACACATTCTTCATATGTGAGAAGCCATATGTTCACAGGGATTAAACTGTCACAAGTTGATGAAACATTCACAAGGCCCCCGGTTTATGCATTAATCATAACATGTTTGTACAGTACATCTCACTAAAGAGGGCCTGGCAGGGAATGGTGAGAGGCACTATGAGGAGAGAGATGAAAGATACAAACGCTCACTCACATGTGGGACAAGTTGCTGAAAGAGCGAAACATGCGGATGCTGATGTTCGGGATCTCAACCTCCTCCATGCTCCTATGAAAGAGAGACAGACAAAGAGAGAGAGAGAGAGAGAGTGTTTGTAATGTGTGTGTGTGTGTGAGAGAGTGAGTGAGTGATAGAGAGAGAGAGAGTGTATGTGTTTGTAATGTGTATGTGTGTGTGTGTGTGTGTGTGTGTGAGAGAGTGAGTGAGTGATAGAGAGAGAGAGAGTGTATGTGTTTGTAATGTGTATGTGTGTGTGTGTGTGAGAGAGAGTGTGTGTATGTGTGTGTGTGTGAGAGAGAGTGAGTGAGTGATAGAGAGAGAGAGAGAGTGTGTGTGTTTTTAATGTGTATGTGTGTGTGTGTGTGAGAGAGAGTGTGTGTGTGTGTGTGAGAGAGAGAGAAATAGAGAGAAAGAGAGAGAAAAAACACAATTACTAAGGCTATCTTTACATTACCAGGCTGAAGTGACTCAAATGTGAGAGTTGTAATGTGAACACAGCCTAAGATTCTGTTCCATTTTGCCTGTGGTACTTATCATGAGTAGCCATGCAGCTGTCATATTGTGATGAACTGAGCTAGAGTGTGACTGTGACAACAGTCCACTGGACCCTGAGGAAGCCCTTACAGTATCTCCCCTCCATTCAACAAGCTGGCTTCAGGATGCAGAGATGCTGCTTGTGGCAATGTGCATAATCAATGGCAACGAACACAGTGCACAGAGCTCAAAAGTACACAAACTACTCACAGGGACTGAAGATTGACAAAACTGTCAAACTGATCTTCATATATTTTGGTCAGTGGGTTATTTGAGATGTTCCTGTACAGACGGAAACACAAACACAGATAAAACACACACACACACACAAACACAAACACACACAAAATATGAAACATGCATCATCAAACACAGAAATCAATACAGAGGCAGAGTGATGTTGGTTTTCTTAGGTCTGTAGTGGCTGCGTCTTCATATTGCAATCTCACTGACCCCAAAGTCAGTGGAGTTGAAATAACTTAACTTAAATAAAGAAACCCACTGAAGGAGGAAGCAATCCTGAAAAGCATCCTCAGTCATTCACAAGTAAAATAATGTAAAAACACAATTTTGAGAGATGCTTGAATTTTTGAGTGTTTCCTTTCCACTGTATGACAGAACAACTTCACAAGTCCACAAGTCAAGACAAGTCAGACAAACAGAAACGTACAGCTGCTGAAGACTCTTCAGATTCTGAAATAATGGTGGAGGGAGTTCTTCAATTCGGTTGACCGACAGGTCTCTGCAAAAAACCCAGAACCTGTTATTTCAGTCAATCAGAACGCCATTAAAGCCTATTGTTTTTATGAGAAAAATATTAATAGCCAATCAGTTTCTGTAATAACAGTTAGCAAATATTTTGTTGAGGGATACAGCGAAGGTGTATGTGTGTGTGTGTGTGTGCTCTGTATGTGTGTGTGTGTGTGCATCCTCACAATTCTATTAGTCGATACATAGCTGAAAAAGTTCCCTTCTCAATAGTCCTAATGCAGTTTTTTCGTAGAACACTGGAACAGAAATACAAAACAAATTAGAATCAGCAAACATTTTAATGACACAACGTACTATAAATGTACAACTATTCTTACATTGTAATAATACCATGTCAAATAAATAAACACAAATGATGGTACAAGTTCAGGATTTCATAGGTTTATGATAATGTAGCAGTCAATCTTTGGCAGAATTCTCACACTTCTCAGCACATATTGGAGTTTCTGTGCTGCATTGATCACTTGGCAGGGGAGAGGAAGAACCCTAAGTCAGAGATTCAGTCAACTCCTTTAGACAGCTCAACACATCCACTGCATGTATTAACCCCCCCCCCCCCCCCCCCCCCCCATACTGATTACGCTACGTTATATAAGTAAAGCACTGCAACATGAGAGCAGTCTAGTGCAAATAATACCCTGACATTAGAAATGGGCCGTCATTGTCAGTGCTCGCGCTGTCAACTGCTGACAGTGACTGCGTGATGACTGGTTCTATTGATCTTGATCATGCATGACATCTCAGAATGCAGACTGTGTAACCAAGCTTAAATGGCTTATTTCAGCAGAAAGCTAGCTGGGCAAATGAAAGAAAACTAAAAGGATTCAGTGCAACATATCATCCTATTTTAGAACTCTCTCAAAAAAAGCTTAGCATCGCTTACCCCAGTGTTTTTCAACCACTGTGCCGTGGCACACTAGTGCCGTGAGAGATCATCAGGTGTGCCGCAGAAAATTACCCAAATGTCACTCACTGGTCCAGAAAAGCAACTGTTGCATCAAAGAATTTATAACCACATGCTCTCATTGATTGTATGATTGCACTATTTGTGGTTTGCAGGCATTGTACAACGGGGGCCCCATATCCAGTATTCACAGAATCATCACATATCCAGTTCATAACAACAATTAAATTAGATATAGTCACCTACAAATGAAACAGAGGGCGCTTGTTTTATTGAGCAGGTCTTGCATAGAAGCCATATATCTGTGTATTATTTGAAATTTTAGGCTATGGTATGTTTATTTTTTCTTCACACAGGATGTTAGTGTGCCGTAGGACATTTTAAGTGTCAAAAGTGTGCCGTGGCACAAAAAAGGTTGAAAAACACTGGCTTCCCCTACCTTGAGTTTATTCAAATTGCTCTCTACCGAACTACCTGTAGCCTGAGGAGGACGAAGAGAAAACACTCGTTTGATCAATCAGCCAGCAGTTATAACAATCTGTAATCTTAAAGAATACACTTTATGATAACTTTATGTTGTTGTCAATGTAGGAAATAGAGGCTTCATTCAACTGCTTACCATGTTCTGGTTTGTAAATTATTTTCATAAACAAAACTGTATAGATTGCTGCAGAGTGTTAGAAAAGAGGATATGAACGGCTAGACAAAGTTCTTACTGGAGTTGAAGTTTTATTCAGGGCAAAGTGCCTTGTCATTGTCTTTTCAAGCAGTGATGTTTGATGTTTCAAAAGCATCCTCCTCTGATCACAAATCACACCCTGCCTATATCCTGTGTGTGTGTTTGTGTGCCTGTGTGTGTGTGTGTGTGTGTGTGTGTGTGTGTGTGTGTACGTGTGTACGTGTGTGTGTGTGTGTGTGTACGTGTGTGTGTGTGTGTGTGTGTGTGTGAGAGAAAGAGAGATAGAGAGAGAGACAGATAGATAGATAGATAGATAGATACTTTATTGATCCCCAGGGGAAATTCAAGAGAATTTCAAAGACAAAGAGAGAGAGAGAGAGAGAGAGAGAGAGAGTTTGTGGGTTTCTACAGTACAGAGTTGAAGGGGTTGGGATGGCCTGCAAGGATAGAAGGGGAGAAAAAGAAAACTCCCAACAAATGGTCGACTGACACAACGGCGGTGTGTGTGTGTGTGTGTGTGATGGCACAGTATCCAACTCACAGCACTTGTAAAGAGGTGCACTCCTCAAAGCTGGACTCACTCAGAGATGTTATCTGGTTCCCCTCCAGATCCCTGTCAGAGAAAAACACGGGCGGAATCGTAATGAGAAGCACTTTTCACTCCTGTCTACCCACCTCAGCATCCCTCTATGTCTCTTCATGCTAGAGGCTTAGGCTGTATCCTTGTAGGAAACACTGTCTGATTTTGTGAACGTAAACAAGCTAAGGGCGACTCTGGGTGTTTTCAATTTCAATGTTTTTCTCCTTTCTTCCTCCAATCAGTGGATGAGCTTCAAAAGCTAAGGTGTTTCTTGTCAGTTCAACTTTACACATCAAATCTTTCTTTCTGAAAGTTTTGTAAAATGTGTGTAAGGAAATTTCCCAAGCACTTTAGTTTACAGCTCAGTAATACTGTAAGTAGGAAATGTTATTTAAAACCAGGGTCACTTATAACAATCCACAAATAATGTTATAGTTTCATAATTTTTAAATAAAAAGCTACAGTCTCTTCATCTATAAGAAATGGTCATATTTTGTAGTTACAGTAATATGCAATTAATTTTAAATGAGTAAAGATGAGTTTCAAGATAAGTTTAAATGGTGAGATTTTAAATGCAGTCCTGACTTTAAAGGGACACCAGGCAACGTTTTTGTGTTAATTACTCATCTTCGTAAGTCGTATAGGTTAAATGACTCATCACAGAATGAAGACTCTCTCGCCCGCCCCTACTGCCTGTAGGAAGAATATCCTGCTTGCAAGTTCAGTGTATCGTACCCGCCGACCGAAGCAGGATCAGTTTACATCCTGCATCCACAGCACAGAGGCAGGCTAACGAATCGCTAGCGATTGTTGCAAACGTGTGTATAATGGCAGAGCCGGCGAAGAAGCAGCGAAAACCCTTGACGGAAGATGCAAAGAAAAGGAAAAGAGCTTCAGACCGAGCGAGGGGGAGTTTCGTAAAGAAAAAACATCAGGCTTTCCTGGTGTCCCTTTAAGATACAGTATTTCTCCTGTCAATCAAAAGAAATTAAATTTCAATGTTTTTCTCCTTTCTTCCTCCAATTAGTGGATCAGCTTCAAAAGCGAAGGCGTTTCTTGTCAGTCTTCAAGAAACTTCACTTTACACATCAAATCTTTCTGACAGATGAGGAAGTTTTGTATTTGTCGTGTGTAAAATGTCTCTTAGTTAGTCTATAAGAAAATAGTCAACTTTATTAGTTAATATGCTATATAACACTTTTAAATGAGTAAAGATGAGTTTAATTTGTGAGATTTTAAAAGGGAGTCATGATACAGTATTTCTCCTGTCAACCAAAAACATATGAGTTACTAATTACATTGTTTTCGGGCTGTAAAATGCTACTCTGAATGAACCCACATGACATGATACCAATGGCGACCATTTCCGAATGACCAAAAACCCAGGATCCAATCACAATCGCTTATCTGCTTATGTGATGACAGATGACAGAGTGCAGTGCATTCAACACAACCAATGGCTGCGCTGATTGTGACAGGATTAAACAGATATGGACATTTAGTATTTTCTGTGGAATTGAGTAAACAACTGCATTAAAAATGTCCGTTTGCAAGAAAGATGTGTTTGCTGCACTTCTGAATTTATTGGGTAAGAGTTCAACACATCAATTTAAGTTGAATTTCACTG
>NC_055961.1:15504210-15581710 GCF_018492685.1 Alosa sapidissima | reverse complement strand
AATTAACTCTCGTTAATCCACCTCTGGCGAGCAAATTAACTTAGCGCGACAAAACCGACATTATTTCAGCGATATAAGTCCTTTTCCATCACGTGTCGCTCTAACTTTTTGATGTGCATAGTTTTTAAGCAAATTATCTTTTTAATGGAAAAAAGCTACAGTAAGACAGAATGCTGTTAATGTACTATAGATGGCATCTATTCCACTGTTATGGATCATTCTTAGTTTCTTCAGCCATTTATTTCTAGCTTATACATGACTATGCTTGGCTGAATTTGTTCACATTAGACATTTAGGCACATACTGTAGTAATATCTAGTCCTGGTTGTAGGTTTGTAAAAGAACCATGTATCATACTCCATTAACATAACAATATTTCTGCTTAAGATATATTTA
The DNA here is from genome assembly GCF_018492685.1 of Alosa sapidissima. Lineage (NCBI taxonomy): Eukaryota > Metazoa > Chordata > Actinopteri > Clupeiformes > Clupeidae > Alosa > Alosa sapidissima. The sequence goes on along the minus strand of NC_055961.1, from coordinate 15,581,314 downwards.
CATAGCCTGGGTGCCATTCCGAACTTAGTCCCGCCCCACGGGAAGTTCGGTCTGGCATTACTCCATTGTGGGGCAAGTATGATCGCCCTAAATCGGGCGGACCAATCAAATCAGGCTTTACGATGATGAACAGGTGAGCAACAGCGCCTGGTCTATCACATCATCTGAGCACGCTTAGATTAGGCTTATGTTTGAAACAAAAACGCTTTGGCTAGAAGGATACATGGCTTTTAAGACCCCATATGGAAACTTTCATCAAGGGAAAACAGCGCTGTTGCATTGCGACATGTTCCCTCGTTCGTTTGAAATCTCTGATTGACCACCTGTTCGAGGGATTTGCGACAGCCTTTCCCAGCTGTTTAACATGTTTGTAGCATATCACTGTTCAACAGAATTATTTTTAAAACGGAGGGGATATAGGAGAAGAAGGATGGTCCGTGTGTTTTCTTCCTACACCTCATGGTAAGCTATTTTGTTGCTCTGATTGGTTAGGTCTATCCAATTGAGTGCAGAGGCATTACCCCCCTGTATCGGTTGAAGCACGCCCCATAATTATGTCCCAATGGAGCAGTTTCAGACTCATATTCTGACTAGAATTTGAGTATGACAACGTCAGGCTAATATTTACAGGCTTTGATATAAAACTCGCATAGCACTATTAATTCTCAGGGCCCAGTACACAGAACACAACGCTTCTCTATTTATACCTGTATCCTGGGAAATTACCAAATGTGGCACCTCTTGTTTTTTCTAGATTTATTTACATTATTTACAAGTGCAATGAACCAGATTTCATGGTCTTTTGAACCATGAGATGCATAAAGAACACAGGGTGCCTCAGTTTAATTGGTACTTCTGCCTTTTATCAAAGTACAGCTACAGAAAACTAAGGGCATCAGACTTGTCACCTGATTTACTTGATTTGTGATGGTCTCTGCATCTAGGAAAACAGTGTCCTCAGTTTGAAAACTCAATCTCAGCCATCTCAACTCTTAATCTCAGTCATAGTTCTATTACACACACACACACACACACACACACACACACACACACACACAAATCTCCCCTTCAATGGACATTTGTGATGATTCTGCCACTCACAGCCACTGGAGATTGTGAAGGTCACTGAATATGCCGGCCTTGAGTGTGGAGATCTGGTTCCAACTCAGATACCTAGGAAGCAACAAGACACCAAATCAAAGAGAGAGAGAGAGAGAGAGAGAGAGAGAGAGAGAGAGAGAGAGAGAGAGAGAGAGAGAGAGAGAGAGAAATTGAGAGAGCACAGAGAGGAAGGAGGGAGTGAGAGAAAGAAAAAGAGGGGGATCAACGCAGGGTAGATATCATTTTTTAAATTACTGTCTATATTACTGTGTGAGCGAGTAGATGTGTGAACAGGGCTGTTTATGCATATCTATGGGACAGGAGGGATTAGCGCTGCCAGGATGGGATAAGTGGAAGTGGCAGGACTGTGACAGGCAGTTGCCTGGACAACAATATTTTGCCAGGAAGGCCACAAAGGTGCAAAGAAGTCAAAGACTGGAAGTGACAAGTACAAAACAAAGATCAGCATCATAAATAGTACATAAGTCAAGTCAAGTCAAGTTTATTTATATAGCGCATTTCATTCACAGAGGTCATTCAATGTGCTTTACATAAACAAAACAAAACAATAATAACAAATAAAAAGCATAAAAAGGCAATATAGTCAAAGAATAGTTAAAAGGTAAAGATCATAATAAAAAGAAAACATAAAACACAAGGTAAAATAATTTAAAAATAAAGGATAATTAGTAAGCAAAAAACAAAGGCAAAAGTAGTAAAAAAAAGTAATAAAAGATAAAGTAGAATAATTATCAAGGCAGATTCAGAATTTGTAACTCGGCACAGTTAGCAGAAAGCACCTGAGAACAGTTTGGTCTTAAGTCTAGATTTAAAACTGGTTACAGTTGGGGCTTTTTTGATGTCATCCGAAAGTTGATTCCACAGCTGAGCCGCATAGCAGCTAAAAGCTGCTTCACCATGTTTAGTTCTAACAGTAGGTTTTACTAGCAGGTTTTTCACCTGGGACCTGAGAGGACGTGAAGGTGTGTACTGCTGAAGCATGTCTGACAGGTATTTAGGTCCTGCTCCATTTACTGATTTATAAACAAGCAATAGAGCTTTAAAGTCAATTCTGTGACTTACTGGAAGCCAGTGCAAGGACTTAAGAATTGGAGTAATGTGGTCAGTTCTTTTAGTTTTTGTTAGAATCCTAGCTGCTGCATTTTGTATCATCTGAAGCTGTTTAATAGTCTTTTTAGGAAGGCCTGTGAACAGTACATTGCAGTAATCAACCCTGCTGGAGATAAATGCATGAATGAGTTTTTCTAAGCCATATTTTGACATCAGCCCTCTGAGTCTGGCAATATTTTTGAGGTGGTAAAAAGCTGATTTAGTTGTCGCTTTCATGTGGCTGTTGAAATTTAGATCACTGTCAATTAATACACCAAGATTTTTAACTGTATCCTTTGCCTTCAACCCTTTTGTGTCAAGGAGACTGGCAACCCTAAGTCTTTCCTCCTTTTTACCAAATATAATTACTTCAGTTTTTTCTTTGTTCAGCTGAAGAAAATTTTGAGACATCCAGGTGTTGATTTGTTCTATACACTGACACATAGATTCAAGAGGACCATAGTCGTTTGGTGACAGAGCTAAGTAAATGTGTGTGTCATCTGCATAGCTATGATATGAAATCAAGTTATTTTGGATGATTTGTCCAAGTGGGAGCATATAGAGGTTGAATAATAGTGGCCCTAAGATCGACCCCTGGGGAACACCACAGGTCAAGGACGTTGGTGTTGAGGTACAGTTTCCAATGGCAACAAAGAAGCTCCTTTCTTGTAGATATGATTTTAGCCAGCTGATAACTATGCCTGTAAATCCAACCCAGTGTTCTAGTCTGTGTAGTAAAATATTGTGATCAACAGTGTCAAATGCTGCACTAAGGTCCAGTAGCACTAGGACTGATGTTTTACTTGAATCTGTGTTTAGGCATATGTCATTGGAAACTTTAATGAGAGCTGTTTCAGTGCTGTGATTTGCCCGAAAACCAGACTGAAAGTAATCAAAATACCCATTTGATGTTAGGAAGGTGGTTAATTGATTAAAGACTACTTTTTTAATAATTTTGCCAATAAAAGGTAGATTGGATATGGGCCTGTAATTGTTTAGCATGGAGGCATCCAGGTTATTCTTCTTGAGAAGTGGCTTTACAACAGCTGTTTTCAGTGACTTAGGAAAAGTGCCAGACAGCAGTGATACATTTACAATTTGAAGGACATCCGCCGCTATGAGATGAAAAACAGTTTTGAAGAAATTGGTAGGCAGAGTGTCTAAGACACATGTGGAAGAGCTGAGATTCTGTACCGTTTTTTTAAGTGTTTCGTAGTCTATCAAGCTGAACTCTGACATTAAGTTTAGTTTCCCTCTGTTTGTTGCTGGAAGTTCAGGTTGTTGAATTTGTAATTGAGCAGATATGTTGAGTCTGATTTTGTCAATTTTACCTTTAAAAAAAGATGAAAACTCATTGCATTTATTAGTTGAGAGAAGTTCAGGTGCTAATTTAGAGGGGGATTTGTTAATTTATCAACAGTTGAAAATAGAATATGAGTGTTATTTGAACTTCTATTGATAATGTTAGAAAAAAAGGACTGTCTTGCTTTGCATATTTCAGAGTTATATGTGCGGAGCATCTCTTTATGGATTTCATAGTGGATCTGAAGTTTGTATTTACGCCATTTTCTTTCAGTCTTCCTACACTCTCTTTTTAGAAGTTTAACTGCTGGATTTAGCCTCCATGGTGCTTTCTGTTTGTCCTTAACTTTCTTGAATTGTAATGGAGCAATGTCATCCATAATGTTTGCCATTTTTGCATTAAAGTGATCAAATAAGTCTTCTACAGAGTCTGACAGTTGACTTGACTTTAGTGAAAGTGCTTGCTCAAAGAGAGCACTTGTCTGATCATTTATGATTCTCCTTTTTACAATCATAGCTGTGTTTTGAGTGTGTGGGGACATAGACACATCAAAGAACACGCAGAAATGATCAGATAAGGCCAGGTCTTTAACAGCTGTAGAGACATCGAGACCCTTTGTGATAACAAGGTCGAGGGTATGGCCGAGAGAGTGTGTTGGCCCCTGTACATGCTGTGTTAGGGAGAAAGTATCGATTAGTGCAATGAATTCCTTGGCGTAATTGTTTTCAGGGTTATCCACATGCAAGTTTAGATCCCCTGATATAATAAGACAGTCAAACTCTATGCAAACGACTGATAGCAGTTCACCTAGCTCTTCAAGAAATATTTTTGCTGAATGTTTTGGAGGCCTGTAAATTGTCAGTAGTAAAATCTGAGGAGAAGACTTAATGCATGCACACAGATATTCAAATGAAGTAAAGTCACCGAATGACGACTGATTGCACTGAAAAGACGTCTTAAAAATTGTGGCTATCCCCCCACCTTTTTTATTTGCTCTGGTAGCACACAAAAAACTGAAATTTGGGGGAGCTGATTCAATGAGAGTAGCAGCACTGTTTGCTTGATCTAACCATGTCTCAGTTAAAAGTAAAAAATCAAGGTTGTGTGTGCAAATTAGATCATTAATTAAGAATGATTTGTTTGAAAGAGATCTGATATTCAGGAGTGCTAGTTTTGCTGTAAGTGGGGAAAAATGGTCCATGGGGGAAATCTGAGGTTGAATTGGTACGGGTAGGACTGGTTTACCCTATAAGCTCGATGCTTACAGGCAGCACGACTGTATGTGAACCAGTGTCACACACCCACAGACACACAATGCAGTAACCTCTCACACCCACACATACACTCACACACACACACACACACACACACACACACACACACACAGCAGAAAGACTGTAAGAAGCAGTGTCAGTGGTGTGGTGCATTTAGAGTTCTGACTGCCCAAGGGTAGAAGCTGTTCTTCAGTCTGTTCGCTTTGCCTCTGAGGGATCTGAACCTTTTCCCTGAGGGCAGCATGTTAAACAAGTGATGGTTGGGGTGATGGTGGTCTGTTATGATCGCCCTGGCTCTGTTGAGACACCCGGAGCTGGCGATGGAGTCCAGGGAGGGGAGTGGACAGCCAATCATCTTCTCAGCAGTTCTGGTGACCCTCTGTAATCTTCTCTGATCGGCCACAGACCAGCCAGCGTACCACACAGTGATAGTGTGCACCAGCACACTCTCAATTGCGGCTCGATAGAAGGAGATCAGCAGGTCGTTCTGCAGCCTATTTTTGGTGTTGAGTGTGAGGTTGTTGCTGACCACCAGTCGCCGGACCTCGTCTCTGTAGGTTGTATCATCATCCTTGGTGATGAGCCCTATGACAGTGGTGTCGTCTGCAAATTTAATCCTGCCAGACTGTGGGCGGTCGGTGAGGAAGTCTTTGATCCAAGCGCACGTGGCGGGGGGGGGGGGGAAGTCCAAGCTTGGTTATGAGGGTGTCCGGAATTATGGTATTGAAGGCCGAGCTGAAGTCGATGAAGGGCATCCTTACTAATGTCCCAGGATTCTCCAGGTGGTGCAGGGCAGTGTGAAGGGCAGTGGAGATGGCATCCCCTGTAGACCTGTTTGCCTTGTAGGCAAACTGGTGGGGGGCGAAGCTGGAGGGGAGGCAGTCCTTGATGGGTTTTAGGACCAGCTTCTCAAAGCATTTTGCCACCACAGGTGTTAGAGCAATGGGTCTGTAGTCTGTATGAGGAGAGAAACCTTCCTCCTGTTCCAGGAGAAAAGAGGTGGGATCTGCTAGAAATGTTAATATCTCTCACTTTCTCTCTCTCTCTGTCTCTCTCTCTCTCTCACACACACACACACACACACACACACATACACAAAGGCATACCCCTCCTCTGCCACACACACACACACACACACACTGTACAATACAAATCAAATTAGCATAGGAAAGAGCATGTGCAGTTACTCTGTAATGATGGAAATAAAACGTGCACACACACACACACACACACACACAAAACTGATTGCAACTGCAAGATCAGTCAGCCAAATACACCATCACATGCACAAACCGTACACATACGGTCACAATCTGAGATAGTGTATAGTATGACTGATTTTTAGAAAGTCTCTCTCTTACTCTGACACACACACACACACACACACACACCTGCAATGACTAACACTAGGTGAGCAAGGTTTATCTGATGGTGAAGGTTTATCTGATGGTGATGCCCTTTAAGGAACAGTGATGCAGGAGTCATGCAAAACATCTCAAGGAAGAGTACAGAATAAGACAGATCTCCTGCACAGATTATGCTGCTCGCTTTTCACCAGTGACTGAGAGAAGGAGGGTGGGTGTGTGTTTGAGTTCTCGTCTGTCGATGTGCATGCTCTTTGTAGCAAAAACTATCAGTCTATCACTCAACTATCATTTCATTGTTTTTATTTTAAAAAACAAGTGTCTGTGGAATATTGGAACTCTAATTCATTACATTTACAGTTTTGTAAACTGTTTACACATCCAATACAACAATCTTTACATGTCAGACAACATCTGAAACTGCCACTCACTGCAACTCGCAACCTTGCAACTAGCCTGGCTGAACCCAGACAAATATGAAATCTTTAATTTGCTCTACAGGTCTGTCTGGAGACCTACGAATCTTGGGGCCCTATCGTGCACCCGGTGCAAGGTGGCGCTCCACTGTTATTACTGTAAACCATGCGCCCAGGGGTGTGGCAATTAACGACATAAGGTGTGGTCTGGCGCGTGATCCAAAAATCGCTATCTTACACCCTCTAAAAATCATTACGCCACTGACCAAGAAAAATCTGGTCTATATGGACGCACTGTCACGAGATGTAAGCAGCAACTCCTCTGCATGACCCTTAGGATTTTTATTCAGTCATTCGAACATTATCATTTACTATTATTTGTCAGTCAATAGTGAAAGTAATTAACTGTGTGGAGCTGTTTTGTCGTTGATTATGAGACCACAGTGAAGTAAGATTCACTTTGCTTATGAAAGCAAATAATAGGCGAGTGCAGATGCATGTAGGCTATACTCTGCTAGTCACAAACAATACTGATGTGCTGTTTGAAGTTGCGCTGCTTGCTGTCAAAGGGAATGACAGATGTCATGCCCATGACTGATTAAGAAACATAAGAACAACCATTTTGCGTCCAGCACCCAATGATTGATCACAAAATCACACCATTAAATTAGTGATTGTGGACTGGCCACGCATTTAATGTCTATACACTTTGACCTTTGACCATCCATTTCAAAATATGGCCTTTGGCGTCTTACAGTTTTTCTCGATCGCTTTAATGCTTGCGTCAACTCTGACATTATGTTTTCAAAACAATTAACACACAGGTCTAAACAGCGCTCTGGCCTAAATACCACATTTTACTTACTTGACTCTAACACTCTCAAACATGCAGCAAAAGGTTAATTTTGCCTTCCAACAACACATCTTGTAGTCAAATCACTGTGTGATTTCAATCAATCATCACACACTGGACAACAAAATGCAAAACTAGTTCTCCAAATAAGGAGTGTCAGTCTTCATCTTAGTGTGACAGGGCCCTCAGGTTTATCCAACTAAATGGATGAGGACAGAGGCAGTAGTATAGACCCTTTCAACAAGGTAAACAAAAACAATGCTTGAACGTTCTATTTGGGCCCCAATCTACTTCCTCTGCATTAAGATAACATATGGAATGTTAAAAAGGAAGTCTTGTGGGGCCAACTATGATGCTGATAATGGAACTCTCTTGAAAGGGTCCATAAACAATGTTGTATTTATTATTTATTTTCTTTGTTTAAAACAGATGGCAGGTAGCCTGGCTAGCGCCACCACTTCTCAATGAGACGTGGTCTGGGAACCAAACGTTCATTTTCTCGTATTTGAAAAAAAAATGCCCAGATCCGTTTATTGGGTGCCACGGATGTCTATCAAATGCATCTGTGCATAGCTCATCATCGTCTTGCTTTCCCCCCTGTTCTGTGATTGGTTCCCTATCTCAGGCAAAAATTTGCTCCATGGTCTCCAGGCTGCCTTAGCAGCGTGAATCAAATCGCGCGCAAGGCAGCATGGGAACACCCAGGCTAGATGGCAGGGGTGTACAGTAGGTAAATCAGATAGAAACAAAATCACAATACACAACACGAAATAATCAAAGAAAACAAAATGTAATACACATAACCATAAATTAAATGCCCAGTGGATTGGTGGCTGCTACACGGCCTGAATTAACACAGGTACAGTAACCCTCGAATGGCTGCCCTATTCAGCGCCAGTGGAGTGCTACCGATACAGCTACAATGAATAGCAGAAGCTGTAATGAACTAATACTACCTGGGACATAGACCCCTATGGCCCAAGAGTAACAGTCTACTGTGTGGAGAAACTAGGTTGGGAGTCACAAAGAACTCAATATGAACTAATACCACCTGGGGCATAGATAGACCCCTATGCCCCAGGAGTAACAGTCTCCCATGTGGATAAGCTAAGTCAGGGGTTACAAGAACCCATTAAGAACTAATACTGCCGGGGGGAGGGATAAGTCTCAATAGCCTCGGAGTAACAGTCTACCGTATGAAATCGCTAACTGGCTGCTAATATGAGCTCAGGGATGGCAACAGCACTACACCTTGTCGAGTAACAGACTCTAGCAAACAGTGTAAATGCACCAGTGTATCACACTCAGACAAGCATACAAAACAAAGAAAATAAGCCAACACAAACAAGCATACCGTACATCCAACTTTGACTTTGAAGTGCTGTTAGTTTAACACTGACTAATACCAAAAGAAACTCTAATGGGGGAAAACAGTGGTCAAACTGTGATAGACAGCCAGCTGTGATCTCCGCCTTTTCCACAATGCGAGCTAGCCCAGGGGAACAGGAGCAGAGGAGGGAAGTGTGTCAGCTCCACGTTCAGCATTCGCATTGGTAGTCACAGGGAAACAGGAGTAGGAAGGAGACGACAGTCCAGACCACAGCGAGGGAGTTGTTCGCAACCAAAACCCAGCATGAAGTGCACGGTTTGTACCGACCAGCGACGAGCAACTTGCGTACCAAACAATTTGGGAGAGCTTCTTTTGTGTTTGTCGGGAAGGAAGTTACGTACCCGTGACCCCCAGCCCGCACACCCAGGTGATTGCAATTAGTCGTGATCCTGACCTGATCACATAAGCTATGTCTGTGCCATAGTGCCACAAAACTATAAAAAGACTAAGGGCCCTATCATGACATTCTAAAGTGCATCGTCACTCGTCAAAAGTCTATTCAAATTTAGTAGGATGTCCAGTTCACAGTGGGAGGGGTTTCGTTATCAAACGTCTGTCATTCCCTTTAACGGCGCAACGCGCGATATGTCAAATAAATGCATCGGTATTTTGGCATTCAAAGGCGCATTTGAAGGAGGCTGCTTGCGAGACCGTATGGAATAGTCATTCTTAAACCATGCTTTACTAAAACCTAGCATAGCCTTCACGCATTTGCACTCGTCTATTATTTGAACTCATTGGTAAAGTGAAACTAACTTCACCAAGGAGTCAGTCAACGACAAGACAGTTATATGCATTTACTTTCACTATTGACTGACAAATCTAAAATGGGGTGGTCTCTCTGAAGTAGCTACATTAATCATGGGTGTGGTTTGGGCGTAACGTGCAATAAACCAATCAGGGCGTCATCTCACATTCGCTTTAACAACAGGCACGCACGCTTGTTCCATAGCTGATTGCTATTATGGTGGCGTATTTGCAAGGCGCAGCCAGGAGCGTTCACAGCGTCACACATAATCACGAGATTATGAATGCATGGTAATATTTTTGCTATGTACAATGTAATCTAACATTACCTCTCTATAGACAATGCATATCTTCTGTCAGTTAATCTCTTCTCTCCCGTGCTGCCGCTGGGGCATTTGGGTTAAATAGCATCAGCATGCAATTCAACATCAAGTCTCCTTAAGTCATCTAATATTTCCTAATTTATGTCATCAATACATCCGTGATTCGTGAAAATGTGTACACTAGATTTATGCCTATTTTTTCACATCTTAATGGACACCACACTGATTTCCCTCAAGTGGTAATATTTTTCTTTGAAATTATGTATGGTTTACCGAAATGGGAACTACGTTGTATAGATGAGTGGAGCAAAGTGTGCGTTGCGCAGCACAGGCGGCCTGTGAGAACCCGTTTCCAAGTTGACCTAACTTTCAACTCTGCACAGTATATCCCATTAACTGCACGACAGTAGGCTATTTACGATATTTTCTGTTAAGTAGAGTTTGTAAACACTTTATCATCAACTTAATGCACGCACAACATTCGTTTGAGCAGGAGAGAGAATGAATGGGTGCAGCAACTACAGAAATTGTAGCCATACTTGCTGCTTTCTTGCAGCTCATAAAAGCTGATTTAAGCTAATTCACTAACTCAAGACTTTAAGGCCATCATGGATATAAAACGTTTTTTGAAAATAACGAAAGGATGGAGGGAACATAACAAAGCTTGGAGTTATTTCAGATGGGCTACAACAAGGTAGGCAAAATTGTGGTGCTTAAAACCTTGAATAACCTGGAATAATGCTTAGGCTGATGTTAAAGCGCACGCGATGTTTAAAGCCATACACAACGGTAAATTGGTAGGGCTGTATAAAGTTGTCCAAATTAATAGGTCATAATTAGGCGTCGTTGTAAATATATTGCATGTAGATGTTGTAGGCTACTATTTTTTTAGGTCACCAATGCATGGACAAATATTATCAAGGCTTTGAATGTTTCCGTCTGTGCACGGGGGTGTCTGTAGATTGGTGTGCAAGGCATTCATTCATGCAGGCCCCTTAAAATAGCATCTGCATTTGCGCCACAGACTTTAGACCAGGGAGTTCCTGGGGGGTAGGCTATTCCATCAACCTCGCTAATAAAGGCTGCGCTTAACAGAGAAATAGCCTGGCTTGAGCTTGGTGCACTGTCGGAAAAACATTTCTATAGGCCAAGGCTACTTCTATTTTTTAAGTTGTAGGCTACAGGTGAGGAGAGCACAGGTTGACGGAACCATCTTTTTGGACTCTTTTTCCGACAGATTGTTTTTTTTTTTGCAACACAGCTTAATTTAGCTTGAAAGTTAACCTGCTACGGAGCAGGTTAGTTCTGTGGCATAAATTCCCATGGTTACCAAGCTGGGATTCACGTTAACCTCGTTAATGGAACGGAATTCTCACTAAAATTAGCGAGACTTATCTAAATAAGCCAGGTTTGGCCCCCTGGGTATTCCATCAACCTCGCTAATGAAGGCGGCGCTTAACAGAAATAGCCTGGCTTGAACTAGCGTAGACTTTCACTTGGGGCTGAAGCCGTTCCATTAACTCAAGTTAGCGGCATCTTGGCCTCGTTTATTCAAGCGAGGTTTAGTTCAGCTTCATCTCTGCTCGTGCACGAGGTAGAAAAGTAGACCAAAACAGTAGATTGACGAAAAGACGATATATGTCGTAAAATTAAGACAATACTAGATGATTTCTGTTCGATAGGCAAGCGCTATCTACAGGATTTTCATCAAAAGTCATCAAATTTAACATCGAGAGAAAAAAATAGATTGCCTACAGAAATTGGAGAATAATGAAAGCATACATTTAAAACAACAATGCTAATGGTTTGAAATCAATTGCGAGTTTGATTGGCTTCACTCTTGAACACATAGTAGCTATAGCCTACAGTCTATGCTTGAACAAAACGAGTGAATGAATAAATGGTATAAACTCAGAAACAACTTTGCCATATATTCATAACTATCTATAGACTACGTTCTTATATTAAAAGAGTTCACTCCAAATTATTGTCTAGGTGTAGGTGGTCATAAAATAAATTAGTATCGACATAATAGCCTATTGTCTTCCATAAGTCCCAAAGTGTTTGAAATAAAATTATCTGAAATGCAATGGCTTTCAATTCAATTTATGCCTAGTTTTTGATCTGTGTAGCACACAGTTGATTTGACATTCATGAACAATCGTCGACACATGAAGCAGTTTTAATTATTAGCTGCCTAGGCTACAGAATAATTGTCCTTTGGCTTGCATCAGATATAATATAGCCCACTGGCAAAGCTGTCACTGAACAGCCTACCAAATGTGCATGACCCTTTATCAGCAGTAGACATATGTCTTTCATCAAAAATTATAACTAAATATAGCTGCAAGCATCAATGAGGGGGCCAAGCAGAATAGGCCGGAGTAGCCACGGCGACAAGATAGAACTCAGCAGACACTCGCGATCAACACTTTCAACAAGTGTCACATCAAACATAACTGATTTTGTAGGGCTGAAACAGGGCTGAGTATTGCCACCGCCTCCGCCAGCCAGCCCCCCCTAATCACCCCTGCCCGTCCCACCCCGTCCCGCCCCGCCCTACCACGCAGGCATTAGAATGAACTGGATGGAACATGTTGTCATCAGTTTCACATCCAAAAATAAAAGCTCGATAAAACACATCGCAACTACAGATCAAAATGCAATATTGCTAATTGCAGCACCCCCTACAGGTCAAAGGTCAACACATTTTTTGAGCGTCCTCATAATGGGGTCCTGAACCTATGTAGTAAGTTTGGTTATGATACATGGCAGGGTTGCTGAGATATGAGCTCACTTCCTGTTTGGCGGCTTCGCCGCAAGTTTCGATTGACTTCCAAAGACGAAAAGTGATAACCTTTGTGAGGTTTGGTCTGAAGATGATCTGTGTAAAATCTGGTGGGAATCAGAGAAAGTATGTGACCCCTGATACATTTTAAGTGTTTTTGATGAAATCCAAAATGGCGGAAAATCCATCATGGCATCATTGTTTAAAAAATAAACTTTGCGCGGGTGGAAAACGAGTTTTACGCCATGCGCCAGTGTGCAAAATACAGCCCATAGTCTCCATTCGGGCACCACTGCTCTATTGGGCTTGTCTGAAGCTCCATTCAGGTTCATTTACAGTACGCTCTAACTCGGGACTATATGGCTGTATTTGGGAATTTCGTGACCTAAAGGAATATATAGTATGTGTGCGCACACAATAATGGCTACTTTCAAGAATCTCCATTTTTAAAAAGTGATGCTGTTCACTGGGTGTTTGACTAAGGATCAATTTTAAATTTGTTTTTCAATTATTCAGCCTTGCACCTTCTATGTTTTTTAATGATTCTATTTCATGTATTTTGCTTTTTCAACTATTTTGAACTATTGCCCTTCATTTACTATTATTCTTGGCTTTTGTTTATGTAAAGCACATTGAATTACCCTGTGTATGAAATGCGCTATAAATAAAATTGCCTTGCCACTGAAGCTTCACCACATGAAACACTTTTTGCAAAATAAAGTCATGATGATCAGACCTTGACCATTTGTGTTTCTTTTTCAGGCACTGTCTTTCAAATGCAAAATTGGACAAGTCTTTGACCATATGAATAGTTGTGTTTACCTTTGTTTACCTTTAGTTTGTTTTATTTGAAACAAGAATTAGGTTTTGATTAGGGATTATTCAGTGTTTTACTTTATAGCTTATTGTGAAGACTTGCTTTTTGTCTGTGCAGTTCTGTAAATTGTGTGAAGTGTTTATGTGTAAGCAGTTGAAAAAAACATGACATTTCCCATGTCTGCCACTTGAAAAATGTCTTGACTTGGTTAATCATTAATCTATGCCATATCGGTGACTTTTATTATGTATAAAACATCACAGATAATTCCCTGTCAACTCAACAACTGATTGATGCAACTGGTGATGTTTTTACAATGAGAATGCATGGGTTTTGTGACTGAATCCCACACTTTGTAGTTATTTTGCTGTCTTAGTGGGGGAGTATTTCCAAAATCCCTCACAATAAGATTATATCAAGAAAACCAACTTTTGAGATATTTCCCATAGGTTTTCATATACTTTAATGGCACAACAGAACAAATACTTCTTTGAAATACAAGACTATTAGGCAAAAAAGTTAATTTAATATATTTTCAAGGGGGCCATCATTTCAGACCCTGTTGTCAGCAAAGAGCTCTTTCTGCTTGTGCATATGAGTTATGAGAGTGATCCGATTCATATTTTATTAGCTGCCAAAATAAGGTCCAGCCAAGAAGAGGAAAATATACTTGTTTTAATAAAGTAAATTGGGCAGGGGAACACTAAAAGGAAACTCCTGTCTTTCAGCGTATGATGTTCAGTCCTGTCTTTCAGCATATGATGTTTAGGAGGCCCATTTGTCCTTCCAAATTACATCAACTCAGGGGAGCTGTGGCGTAAGAGGCAGCATCTCTACAATGTATGGCCCCAAGTGCGCACAGGGACCCAGGTTGGACTATAACCCACTATCATTCTCTCTCTCTTTCTCTCTCTCTTTTTCTCTCTCTCAAAAACCCCCAAAATAAACTAAGATAGAACAGACTAACAATGTAAACGATGATTATGTGTCTCAAATATTTCCATTGTGCATCATCCATTTTGCATCAAGTCAGAATAGAAATAGAAGCATCATAAATTATTAAATGCTGCGGAACACCTGTACTTTCAAGGCTTTTTTGATGACCCATGATATCCCCACTGGAAAACCTCACTGAAACTGAGTACTGTGCTTATAATACACGTGAACTGCTGAACTACTGCAGATCACAGCCTGCACAGCTGTGAGGGGAAAGCTCAAACAAGCCAGGAGAGTCTGAGCACTCTACGTCAAAGACGATTACCTTACCATCGCAAGACTGTTTACACAAATCAGAGGTGTTTGACCAGGGAAATGAAGGCTGTGCACCACTTCAAAGCATGTTTGCCACAGCCAACAGCTAACAGTCCTGACACCAAAGCAACGGTACAGGTGCATTCAACATACAAAGAATAAAGGTTAGCTATACCTAAGGCATTAGTCAATAATGTAGCAGTGACCTTGGGAGCAAGATACCAAGCAGACATAAAGGTTACCAGTGACCTGGTAGCATACACAGATATGCATGTGCTGTCTCTCCTGTCACTATGGGCAACATGGTGCAGTATAATTCCAGTCTGTGAGTTACAGTCATTCCATTACAAGCAAATTATTATTTTCACACATTTAGAAATTATGAAATACAGTTAAATGACCTATCCAGTGCCACCTATCTCAGTTTGAACCAACTCAATGAAAAACACAAAATCAAACTTGTGTTTTTGTCCAGCATGTTCCTAAAAGCTACCTGACTATTTGAGGTGACATTGACATGATGAATTACTAAGTACATTCAGCAGATTAAAAATAACTGCCAGAAAACTACACCTCAGCATGGTCTATAAATGTGTCTTGCTTCTTTAAGACTGCATCTCTCTTTCTCTCACACTCTCTCTCTCTCTCACACACACACACACACACACACACACACACACACACACACACGCAAGCACAGACACACACAAACACATACCCGCACACATACCCTCTATCTCTGTCTCTCTCTCTCTCTCTCTCTCATCCCCCAATTCTCACCCTCGGTCTCACTCTCAGCTGGTGACCCCATGCTCCATACTGACATATGTGAAGAGGCATTGGTGAGGGTTTGGGGAGAAAGGGTCAGAGTCGTGGCCTCTACTCACAGTTGGCGTAGTGAGAACAAGCCAGAGAACGCTCTTCTGGAGATGACCTCAATACTGTTGTTCTGCATGTGCCTGTGAGAGACAAAATTCAATGGGAGACAACTGACGGCTCAGGAAAAAAAAGCACCACTGACCTATAAACACATCCATTTTCATAAATGAGAGAGAGAGAGAGAGATGCAAAGTGGGAGACACAGAAAAAGTGAAGGTGTTGACAATATGGATGCTGGATGGGTAATGAACTGATGTGGATGGGGATCACAAATCTCTGATAATTCATCCAACTACGGCTGTTAAGCCTCAACAACTAACAATGCCATTTCCCTCTTCCATCCAATCCTGAGGCCGGCGGGATACCACTGAATTTGCTATCGGCAAACACAGCTGGGTGGCACATTTGCTCAAACAAATTAAGTGGATTCTGAAAGCTCAAACTCTTCATCAACATCACTCTAGCATATCAATTCTTCTTCCTGCCTTATAATTCTCTCCTTCTCTTCTCCCCAATCCCAGAGCACAGCTGAGCTGCTTCTGAGGTGTCGTCAGTCCCCTCTACCATCAAAAGTACCCCAAAAACGTCATCAGAGATTCAGTTCCTGTGTAACCGCCAAGGGAATGATTATTGCCTTTTTATTCAAAGGTTTTTCTGAAATGAAAGGGGAGCCATTTTCTTGTTTTTGTTGAGGGAACAGAGTTTGGGAGAGGAAATAAAAAACAACTAGATGTACCACAGAGCGGTACAAAATATGACCGCCGCCCAGTCCAGCACATGTTTTCCACAAAAATAAGTCACGCTGAAAGGCATATATGATTCTAACTGTCTCACTGAATTGCATTATGCACACTCAATTCTCACTGGTATCTGCTAGACAACAAGTACCAAAACATGATTAGTTCATATATTTCACATGTAATATACATTTTATACAACCCCACCCCCATCTTGCCTGTTTATAATTCTGAGAAATTCTTGAATTGTGTGCATGTGTGCGTGTACATGTTTATGTTTATGTGTGTGTGGGTGTGTGTGTGTGCGTGCATGTGTGTGTTTGCCTGTTTATGTGCCTGTGTGTGTGCATGTGTATGCATGCGTATATGTCTACTGTGTGAGTATGTGTCATACGTAGGATTACTGTGAATGTATGTGTGTGCGTGTGTATCTGTTTATGCACATGTGTGCATATGGAATGGGTTTACATGACCCCTGGAGGCAAAACATACGCAAAAAATTGGTCATCCTAGGCCCTACAGTTCTCAAGATGGGGGGTCCAGTCCAGTGGGGGGGGCTACAGATCAAAACGAAAAGCGATGGTTCCATGCTATCCATGTGGGGTTACATGCCCACCAAGTTTTGTGTACCCCAGTCTTTCAGTGTCCCGGGAATCCTTGTTGGTGTACGTCACTAAATGTACACATAAATTATTTTATTGTAAGGCCCCCCATGAACGAAAGTCCACGAAACCTGGCATGCATTTGGAGGGTGTCATAATGATCCTACACTTTCAATTTTGTGCAGTTTTGACCATGTCAGCCAGAGATATTGTGATGAAAACACCTAATGTTTTGCTTTTTAATTTTTAACTAGGTGGCGCTATACATGAAATAAGTGGTAATGGGATAGGTTGACATGCCCCCTTAAGACCAACATTCAAAAAAAAGGTGGACCTCCTAGGCCCTACGGTTCTCGAGATATTCACAGAAAACTGTCTCCGGCCACCTACTGGCCAGTTGGTGTATAGTAACATAAATTAGTTTATTGTGTGGGCCCCCCATGAACGGAATTCCACGAAACTTGGCGTGCATTCAGAGGGTGTCATAATGATCCTACACTTCCAATTTCGTGAAGTTTTGACTATGTTAGGTCACAGATACCTGCGATTACAACGCCTCATTTTTACTTTTTTGTGTTTAACTAGGTGGCGCTATACATGAAATGAGTGGTTATGGAATGGGTTGACATGGCCCTTTCAGATCAACATACAAAAAAAAAAGGTCCTCCTAAACCCTACGGTTCTCGAGATATTCACAGAAAACTGTGGGGGGCTACAGATCAAAACGAAAACAGGAGGTTCCATGCTATCCATGTGGGGTTACATGCCCACCAAGTTTCGTGTACCCCGGTCTTACAGTGTCCAGGGAATCCTTGACGGAAATTTGGACATGCGAAAAAAAAAAATCTGACTAAACCTTCGCTGCGCAGCGGTCATAATAATGGGTGAAAGTCAGTCGAGGAGGAAACAATATAATGACAGGACAACAAAGTGATGCCACCCCCCGCAGAGTGCTTAATTTAAAACTGTTTAAACTATGTGCTAGCTTTATGTGTAGAATGAACACATTCTGAAAGCATTCTGCATTCATAGCATGCATTTATTACAAAACCATGCAATGTCACAATGCCCTTGGACCATGAAAAACACAAATGCCGCAGCATTGTGGCAAAAAAACAAGAAAAAATGGATGATTCACTGAACTTTCTAGAAGCGGCAATGAAAATAACAGAAAGTATAAAAACAATGTTGGCCTAGATAATTATTACGTGGACACATTGAATGTCATCTACAAAATTACTTTATTACTCTAAACCACAAAAAGATATTAGGCCTACGGTGTTACCTGACCTCATAATAAACACATGCATGTTGTAGCACAGAATTGCATACATCTTAGATCTGTTGCACTTGGTACTCCATAAGGAATTGGGGGATTGGAAGAGTATGTGGATACTTGAGCTGATAGAAAAATTTCAGTGCATTCTCACTCAGTCCATCAGTCAATGACCGTCCTACATGAACAAGCAGCCAGGCCAGACAGACAGAGAGACAGAGAGACAGACAGACAGACAGACAGACACACATGTACAAAAAGCAGACAGACACATGGCCTGTGTCCGAAACAGAAGACAGCTGCCGGTTGCCTTGTTGCCCTCAACTGTCTAACGAGCCACTTGCCGTAGCAGGCATCAAGCTACCAGTTATGAACTTTGTCTCGGAAGGCCTAGCGAGATAGCAACACAGAATGCCGTTGCCTGGAGACTGACAGCTGACTTTATCGGTGGAAGTTAACAGAGACATTCTACGAATCTTTGGTTGAAGGCAGCATGAAGAATACATGAAGAGTTTATTCAGGTATCTTAGAATGCAGAATTTTATACAAATGTTTGATTCAGACAGACAGAAGACAGACAGACAGACAGAGGTTAAAAAAATGACCCTTACAGTTTTTCCAGGTGCCTGTAGCGGATGAACAAATCTGGGGGTAGAGAGGTAATCTGATTGCTGTTCAGCACGCTGAAAAGCAGAGATGAAAAAAAGAGCAGAGTGAGACAACTAAAGTCATTATTGCTCCTGTCCACTTACTGTATCTCATGGCATTCATTTATATATCGGGAGGTACTGTATGTAGGTGTATTTGTAGAAGGTTGCTGTGAATCAGAAGTCAGAAGAAGGTGAAAGCAGGCTGAAGGAACAGAGAGAGAGAGAGAGAGAGAGAGAGAGAGAGAGAAAGACAGACAGAGAAAAAAGAGAAAGGGAGAGAGATAGAAAAACAGAGAGGGAGAGAGAGAAAAAGAGGAAATGAGAGAGAGAAAGGGAGAGCAAAATAGATTTGATCAGCGCTGCATGAACTCACAGGGCAGTCACATTGGAGGACACGGCTGGTATGTGCAGGAGATTTCTGCTGTGGCAGTTCACCACCCGGCCCTCACACAGGCACTGGTCAGGATACACATCCAGCACTGCAGCACACACGGAAAACACACACATTATCAGCCACCCTCGGCTCTGTGATCCACTCCACTGGTCAGTGATGAGGGCTGTAATCTCTGTGGCTTTGGGAAAGTGATATGGATTATGCACTCCTTGCTCATTGCCTCTCCCAAAAGGATGTATTGATCCTATGTGTGTGTGTGTGTGTGTGTGTGTGTGTGTGTGTGTGTGTGTGTGTGTGTGTGTGTGTGTGCGTGCATACAGTACTTGTGTATATTCTGTATGTGGATGTGTGTTTCTCCAGAAAAACTGTGTGTTGAATAATTAAAGTACATTGGTTCCACATGAACCCTTTCAAATTACACAATTGATTTAGGTTCCTATGCAAAACAGACACAATTTAACCAAACTAATTTCAATGATAGTTTTTGAATAAATGTTACATTAAATAGATGCAATATATTTATTTGTATTTGTTGCAATGTCACTGCTACAACAAAAATATATATATTGCAAATCAGTTCAAGAAATTCTGAAGAAGCAGAACAAATTAATCGCTGAGATCTCGCCTGTTATTACAGTTTTTTTCAACTGCTTACACATTAAATCTTTGCTTGTCACACAATTTTCTAAACAGGTCTTCCAAACACCATAACCCCACAACAAATCTGCAAAACCAAACACTAATTATTGGTGTTTGACTCCATTTTCAATATCCTAAAACACATTTTGCAAAACACCACACACAATTTTCTACCTAACACACAAAAATCTAACAGGAAGTAACTTGATTTCGGTTTTTAAACACAACCTATCAAAATGCCACACCTATTCACCACTTATTCACTCTCAGTCCTCAATGTACACACACTCATTACTTTACTGAACACCATCCGATCATTGTTGTCTTAGTATAGGCCTATGAATAGATATATATTGAGCAATTGTGTGTTTTGTGTGTAGTGTTTTAAAAAATAGACATAGAGTTTTGAAAATGTGTGTAAACAGTTGTAAAAAACTAATATCTGACAAGTGAGTTTATGGCACATGTGAATGTGAAATATGTCGGCACAATTCATATCCCAATTTCTACTGGTAAGAACAAGTTACAGTGACAAACACAAATGAAATGTGTTTCCAACCACAATTTCAATACTCTGACAAAGGCTCATGGGAATTCATTTAGTTTTTTACAAGTCAAATCTACAACACATAATCTCCTAACTTGTCAGAGAGTGTGTGTGTGTGTGTGTGTGTGTGTGTGTGTGTGTGTGTCTGTGTGTTTGATGCTTAAAACAGATTGACTAAGTACTTCTAATGAATTCCATCACTTTCATCAATATATAGCTCATATGATGAAACTACATTACAGTATTCTCTGATGGGCACTAAGAGCATACTGTACGTTTCATCCTCCATGACAGACTCTCCCTTTGCACGCTCCACCATTAAGCCTCATTTACGGGCCCTCTGTGCTTTCCACAGTTGTGCACTCCTCTATCACAGTTGTGCACTCCTCTATCACAGTTCATTAGTTGTCTCCTCCACACACTCAACCGGAGCAGTAAGCCACTGACAAAGAGTATAACACACAAGGGGATGCGCATCAAATAGCCATTAAATACGCAAATGAGAGTCTTGCTTTTTTTTGTTCTAGTGTGAGCGATCTCTGTACACTAGGGTTTGGGACTGGATCGTTTGGAGTGGAGGGCGAGAGTGAAATCCTTTTGAAGTTAGGATATGTGTATGTGGGGTGATATTTAATTTTGTAAAGAAAAAGGGAAAGGTGATTTTAAAAATGTCTCAACCGACAACCAATAGAGAGAAGTGCAATTGTAACTGTCTGATTTTCCATGTATTTTTATGTGCTTTGCATTTCCCACAGGACAGGAGTGCTTTAATGTAAAGTCTAGCACACTGAAAGGAGTCTGTTTGTGTGTGATGTCAGAGACTATGTAGCACAATGGAAATTGAAAGTGCTGCCCTTGATGTATATAAAATTGCCACCTCTCACTGTCTCCTTAAGGCATTCTCAGAAACTCAGAAACGATTACCTTTCTGTGTAGTCCAGTTCTTTTTGCTCTTTCATATCTGTCCACATGTTGCCATCAAGCCTATTCTAAATTTGGTCTTAACCCTTGTAAGGTGTTCATATTTTTGTTACACAGCCAATGTTCCCGGGTCTGACGGACCCACCACATTATTAGGCTTTTAAATCAATACAAGCATAACAATTTATGTAAAAATACTTAACAGATGTTTACTTTAGCTCAATTACCAATGATAGACATTATTTATCGTTCATATTTGCCATTTACCCCTGTGAGATCACATTTATGACCATATACAGTATGATCATTTTCGATTTTTGTGAGAAAACAAGGAAATTCAATTATAAAAAAGGTAAAAAAAAAATAGAAACAAGATTTGATCATTATTGGTGCTTATTTCTTAGAACTTACAGTTTTTTCTGAATGCTTAAACACATTCGTGATTCTTATAGCACAATTTCTAAAACTATTAATACTTACTGAAAACCACTCACTGAGTTTGCAAAACTAAAAGCACAAACACTGCTTTGCACTCAGTTTGCAATTTTGTAACACACACTTTGCACAACTGTAGGCACAATTCACTGCACAGCACTCTTTTTGCAGAACTGTAAACACAACTCATGCTTTACACTCAATTTCCAAATGATCAACACACTCCTAGCAAATCTATACACATGTATGGCTATTATTTTCACTATTTTGCCAACTCTCTGGCACACCTTCTCATGTGAAAACTGTTTTAGATAATTAGTTCACTTTGCAATCAGCCTAAACACTATAAATAAGCTACAGGTAATGTACAATGGGTACAATGGAGGGAGCAGGAAGAGTGAGAAGAGTAAGAATTAGAGGAGGCTGAAGAATAGGACGTGGAGGTGAAGAAGTAGGAGGAAGAAGAGGAGGAAGAGGATGCAGAGGTGAAGAAGTGAGAGGGAGAGGATGACAAGGACAAGGAGGTGAAGTTAGAGGACAAGGAGGAGCAAGAGAAGGACGAGGAGGGGAAGAGGAAGGGTAAGAAAAGAACTCTGAAATGTTGAGTACACCAAAGTTTTATGATGGAAATATATAGTATGGGTTCCCAGCATGCAGAAACTGCCGGATGCTAATTTGCATATGTTGGGCAATTTGTGTAATTTGACTAATTAGCATAAATTAGCATAATCACCTATATTGATCATATTATAAGAGCTGCTTGGCCAAAATGGACCATGTTAGTATGTTTTTAGGGGTTACTGGAGATGCTGAGTCCATATCTGACATTTTCAAGTCATTTACAAGATTCAAAATCACTATTTAAACTTGGTTTGGTCACGTTTTTGGGGGCGATATAGACAGATTTTTGGAGGATAAAAATGTTCAGTATTTAGGAATAATTTGTAATTCATTTGCAATAAAAAGTTATTTCTGAATTCCACAATCATTTTGGAAATAGCTATTCACTGGCCCTCTGCTGTGACTCACAATTGAGTAACAAAGGGAAGAACTAGCCTCTACTACTCCTCACTGTACTCATCCGTTGTCCTGTCGCCATCTTCTCCAGACTCTTCATCCTTACCCTTCTGCTGTTTTTACTGTGTAAATATAGTGCCACATGTAACATCACTGCCTTTGCAGAAACAATAATTAGTACAAGCCAGGCCTGCAGCTGCACAGCTGCACTTTCCAGATACATATATACACAGTTTTAACCCAGCTTTGCAGTTACAGCTGATAACATCTAACAAATCAGGAGGAGCAACAGGACAGGGCAGAATCAAGGGTGGGCAAATTCCTCTCCTTTCTTCATACCGTGACATACTGACAGTATAGAATGCATAAAAAAACACCGGGAAAAACAGTGTTCAGTCCACCAAGTCATAAGCTATCGGCGCTGCGCAGCATCAGTTGTGATATTTATCTTAACGGAGTGTAATCGTAGGTAATGTCATGTATGAAAACTAGTATTGTTAGGCAATACTATAAGTGTGTCATCATCATCGATACGCAAGCAGGATGTGCGGTTTCGCTGTCTAAACGAACTCAAACGGGCTACGGTTTCAGATTTCTCCACCAGGTTTCAGAAAAGGGCGGTTTCGGGCAGTGCGTTTACAGGATTCGTTTGGACGCTCGGCCAATACGAAGCAAAACCTCTGCATTTAACCTAAAAAGCGTCTCCGTGTGGACAGGCCCTAAGACTAGCCTTTTGCATCCCTTTTGCATTCATAAAGAAAATGGTTACAGAACGTCCTTTGAAGCCAAGATTCCTGTTTTCACTTGATTGTGACTATTGTGTTAGCCAACATTTGTCAGGAAACTCCTAGCCCTGACCATACCCCCTGCTATGCTTGTCCATTGCCTGTCTCCACTCGGTCTGGAAGACACTTGAACTCAACCACTAGAAACTGAAATGCAACGGGCAAATGACAAATGATGATGTATTTGTGTTTGGTATCATTTTTAATGTCTCAGTGCGAGAAGTAAGAGGGTCTCAATTGTACAAATGTAAAATAAGTGTATATCTGTTTTCTGTAATCTGGGAGAAAATGGTCCATCTTCTGATGGAAAAATCCCACCACCTTTTGGTGGTCTGATAAGGATACCCTGCTGAGACTGGGGTCTCCAGGTTTGAATACTGTCTATATGTTAATTCTTGCTTTGTAATGTAATGTAAGATGCCCCTGTTCTAGTTTCTAATGTTTGAAAAGGTTGGGGTCAATCATTAACACACCTAGTTTGTTGGTTTGGCTTAATGTCACAATAGGAAGGCATTGCGTTCAAAACATTTATTTTGACCACACAGAATCAACAACGATAAGACGTGATGAAAACCCTATTCTAGGAGTTTGCCTGCTTCTCAGGACTCCCACCTTATGTGTAGCTGAGTTTGATAGGAAGCCTTCTGCTTCTCAGGACTCCCACCTTATGTGTAGCTGAATTTGATAGGAAGCCTTCTGCTTCTCAGAGCATTCAATCGTAGTTGAAAATCTTTGCCAGGTATGTTATATTTTGACTCTAGGTTTATTCTAAATTGATTGTTACAGTGCCTTGAGGTGATCATTTATTGTGTTTTTATATTGGTTAATTGTAGTGTATGATTATTCCTAATACTACAATAAATTGTTATATTGATTAACAATTTGTAACGGTCTCTCTAGTGGTTACGGTAAGGAATTTATGATAAACAGTATTTGGTGAAGAGATAATCCTTTGAGAATAGCCTACATATTACGGATTGGTGATTGATACAACCGATAGTGAATATGTGACTAATATTTAAGATATAAATGGAGTCAGATGGTCAACTAATAATTAATAGTTCAACTAAATCTCATTGAAGCACCGGATAAGACAGAACACGTATTTTCTGGGAATTGTGTTACAATTTCCCGGCTTTCACAAATAATTCAAAAGTCGCAGTACTGATGTGATGGGTCAAGTGTCGTATCGTTGACTAAAACACATATTTGCGATGTGGTAATGGTAATTTATCAATTAACGTATCAAACCGTGGGTCAAAAATCGTGATACGAATCGAATTGTTAGGTTGGTGTATCGTTACAGCCCTACTGTATATCGCTACAGCCCTATCCTCCAAAAATCTGTCTAAATTGTACCAAAAAACTCAGCTCAAAAATCAGCTTAAATAGAGTAAAATGTGACCAAACCAAGTTTAAATAGTGATTTTGAATCTTGAAAAATGTCAGATATGGACTCAGCATCTCCAGTAACCCCTAAAAACATACTAACATATCAGCACCCTTCGCTATATGGGCATTGAAAAAGTGGAACGGCCACCTAGGGGTGGTGACCATGAACGTCTGCTTTTACAGCGTGAAACATATTATATACATGCTCTCAATACCATGGCTCCATTTGGACATTGGAAACTTTTCAATTTCAACTTTTCCCTTTTTTTCTTATGTTTCTTTTTTTCTCCTTTTTTTTCTAGTAATGTGTGGCACTTGTACAGATGTGAGGGATTGGGTGTGTTTTTCAGTCTGATGTATAATGACCTATACAAAGGATTGAACTGATGCAACTGTAACACTTGGTGGGCTGATGTAGGCCATATAGGCCATTTGCTTACAATTGTCTGATGCATTAATGGATAGGACAGACTGATTGGTGGACATGGGGCATTACCCACTACTTTGTCTATTTATATCTCCACCCACCCGCTCATCTTCTTGATACCTGATGAAGACCTCTGGTCGAAACGTTGTGTTAATAAACCACTCTGGGAGCTTATAGAAACAGTGTGCGGGTATCTTTTTATTTTTCCATTGTCGGCTAAGCCTTTTACCCAGCACCTGTTTAAATTTGGAGATGTGCGTGCACTGCACTCTTTGACTTCACAGAAAATGTGCCATAGCCAATGAGTTTGAGTTAGAAGAAATAATAAATAGCATATTTTTTCTTTTAGCAAACATTGAAAACAGGTCCCAAACACCCGTGGCCGGTTGCACAAAGCACCTTAAGTTTTTTCCCTTAAGTATGACCCTTAAGACTTAATTTCTCCTTAGGTAAGGGATTTACTTAAGGGTGTTGCACAGAATACCTTAAAAAGTTTCCTTAGTTAAAGAGAAACGTCAAGGGATTTACGGCACTGAAAGGGATTTTCCGGCACGAAAATTCTATAGTTTCCACCAAAGATTCTAGAGCGGAGGAATTGTTAACGTTAGCCTACGTAAACCACACAATAACAATACGGCATGTTTCTGATAGGCCTATTTGACAGGAAGCATATTAACAGAGAGGTTTTATTTTTAATTGTCAAAAGTAGTTAATAAACTTCATTTATCAGCATCAATTCAGTTAATAATATGGTTAAGGTAGAGTCAGATGTCCCTTAGGTTTTTCCCCTTAGTTAGACTACTAAGGTCGTTTGTGCAACAGTTTAAGGGATTTCTTACCAGATAAGGACAAACCCTTAAATACTAAGGGAAAATGTTAAGGAAACCTTAAGGAGAAAACTTAAGGGTGTTTGTGCAACCCTTAAATCAGATTTTAAGGGAAAAACTTCACTTAAGGTGCTTTGTGCAACCGGCCACCGGACACCTTACAAGGGTTAAAGATGGGGACAGATTCATGTCTCCTCAGTCCATCTGCACAGCATTCTGAACTCTGGAAGCCAGCAAGTTTTTTGGCTGAAAATGTTCTAGCCTCAACTCTTTTCTTCAGTGCTGCACATCCACTTTCCGTTTTTAACCTCAGTTACTCCTATCACTGTTATAGTTAGAATATGCTTTCAGAGTTTAATGACTTTAATGTAGTCTTGAGACGGTGGATTACACCGGTGTATGACAAAGCCAAGCTTGCTGAATACCCCCCATGAAAAATCACCTCAAAACACCCAGGCCTCCCAAAGACATGATGAACTAATTCTGACAGTGACATTTCTTTTTATTTATTTTTTGTCTAGCTAGCCCAGAAGCCATCTGCTGGCATCAATTGGCAACTTGGCATATAACAGACCATTCAGTTGAGACAGTTTAATTAGAGTAGTATTGTTGCCGGTGCCCTTTTATTGGAGGGTCTCAAAAAGAACAAAAGTGAACCAATGACAGCACATTAATTGAGAGGGGCCAGGGTCTGACCTATCTGCCAGGGAAACACAATCAAATTGAAGTAAGAATTGAACAAGGCCTTTGCTTATCTATTTGATTACTGAGCATTTATTTTTTGACAGATGTTGTCATAAATGTATACAGCTGACAGATGTAACTCCTGATTACTTTAATACACATCAGCCTTGTGCATGCTTGTTTCTACTCTGTTTGTTTTGTTACTTTTCTCAAGTTCAATCTAATGAATATATTTGCATATATTGATCAAAAAGAAAATAGATCCTTAATCATATTTCTCTGACAATGTCTGTCTTCAAAACTAGCAATAAGCATACATATTAAGCTGAAGGCTTATTAAGCTGGAGGATTCCTATCACCTTGAGAAAAATAGCAATTAGTTGCAAAGTTTTCTTTTGCGAAAAGCTGCAGCAAAAAGTACAATTCTGTGGCTGTATTCTCTCTTTCACGCCCCAGAGGTTTTAGGTCACAGGGTACAGGTTGGCGGGAGAGAGTCCTCTGATGTTAAGGAAGAGATATAGAAGATTGGGGATCCACTGATGCCTTAGCGGAGGGCTCGGCAGGACGGTGGAGCGCAAATCCATCTGACCACCGGCCAGCGAGAACAGCCAAGACAGATGGGTCACACTCAATTGAACAGCCAACCAAATCCATGGTGATTGGAGAGGCTGGGCAGAGCTTATCTTCCAGAGCACTGGCCTACAGCGTAATGCCAAGCTTCACAGCGAGAGAGCATGTCAGTCAAGCCTGGGTGCATCCTGCACGAGCCCAGAAGCATGTTCTTATGGGGTGTCAGCTAGGAAGAAAGCTGGTTTAAATGCAATATAGGAAAATACATTGCAAATTGGTATGGGTTCTGGGAAATTTAGCGAGTCTGTCTTACAGCATCATGATAAAGAAAGGTCCTTTGGGTAAGAAAAGAAATGTGTCCTACCTGCATATGCATTTAACCATGTTTTCCCCAAACTGATTTATCTTTGCTGGAAAAAAATACACTCAATGGAACAGAATGACTGACAACAAGCCATTCAAATGTCTGGTATGGGTGAAAACTATGTAGACATGAAACGGATCATTGTTAATGCTGCTCAGTTTCTTTTGTCATTGTTACAAAAGAAAAATCCTTTGGTGTATTCTGTCTATATTCATGTATTTCTTTACTTTGTTTATATTCATTTCCAAATTCCATGGCGGTTAAAAACCCTGGAACCGTGATAATGGCCTTCAAACAAACAAAAAACAGCCAGGCTCTGCCCTTGCCTCTGCTTTCTGTTTGGTCAAATGAGGCTACTCTTTGTAGCTCAGTGGCTGCATTAAACAGCCCTCTTTCTGCAATTAATGCATCCAGAATCCCACCTCTCTATCTCCTCCCTGATAAGACTGACCCTCAGAAATCAAATGTGTTTTAAACATGGCCATCCATGAATCGCAACTCACAAAGGCACAATGACCCAGAGTATGCACAAGAAAGTAAGCTGAAGGTCACATAGAGACATGGGCCATTTTAAAGACAAATAAGTGCTTGGATGTTGCTTATATTTTCAAAAGGAATATTTGCACATATTCACTGATATGCAAGGTCTGCAAACTAAACCACAAAGAACAGAATAGAACAGAAGTTTGATTTAACTGAGAAATACTTGACCAACTAACAACAAATATAACGCCATACAGTACCAACCTTCAACCAAAATACCAAAGTTCTACTTAAGCTCAAGCGAAATTACATAAAAATGCTTTGAGAAATGACAGCAAGTGCAAGTGACGTTTACTTCAGTGACCTTTACCTCGCTGCCTGTCTTCTCCATCAGTATAGCAAGACACCAGTCCACACAATAAACTGGGGAGGATGACTTTATCTTGGGCACTAGGGAGTCTGAAAATGATGTACTGTACAGCTCCATGAAAAAAAACCATGAAAAAGAACCATGCGTTCTAGCCTTTCACTGTGGAGTTCAGGTCTCTCCAGTGCTGACGGGATGGAACTCTGATTTGCCAGGTGTTGTTTTAACAATGTCCTACCCTGTCATTTCATCACCCTGTAGCCTGAGCATTCCAGTTGCCAGCGCTCGGCCATGATTGTTTCCTTTGATCGAATTCAGTCACGTCTAAATGCGCTGACTCAATCGAATGTGTCTTGTCCGGCATTGCAGGCCGGATTTAAGTATCTCAGAGGAGCGTGGCTGACGGTGATCGTGTCTGGCAAGGTGAACATTTAACAGACGGGGAGAATCTTTCAACAGTTGGACTGCCTGATTTATGCCTCTCTCTCCGTGCAAATTCGATTGGCATCTGAACTGGGGAAAGTGTGACTAACGGGACGATTGGCAAAAATAGCCTGCCGACATCTGCTTCGAACCCGCCTCATCTCTCAAGCCCACTCGTCTCCTGCTCTACTCTCTTGACAAGATCAATATCATGTGTGGCTAGACACACACAAGACCCACCCAAAGTTTATCATAAGAACTATAACAACAAAATGCTTCGTCAATTTCTCAATGTCTCCACAACAAATGACAGTCACAGTTAGGAGAGTGAAACTTTTGACAAAAAAAAATAATACTTGGCTTTGTAGTGCCAACTCAACTCTTTTATTATTATTGTTTATAAAAGAACTCCCATATCTGCTCCTTTACATCCAGTCATTTGCTGAACAGAAGCAGAAGAATGTCTTCTGAAAGAGGGAAATGTAACTTTTTCTTGGGTAAAGGCTTGGTTAATGGAGGTGTGTAACACTCACAGCATTCCTCTTCCTCCTGGATGGTCTTCTTCATGAAGGCATCGAACAGCTGGGGCCAGCCACTGTTGTCCACTGTTTATCAAATGCAAAAATAAAACACCGATGACAATTCCACTATGTGTGCATTATTTGTAGTGGGTATGTCCGTATGTGTGGGGTTCTTAAAAAGAGAGGGTTTGTGTACATGAGTGTTTTGAGTTTGTATGCATTTTTTTTGTATTTATGCATGTGTGTGAGTGTTCATGGGTGTATGGGTGTGTGTGTGTGTGTGGTGCTGGGGGACCTACCACAGTTTTCCTCATCGGCACCATTAGGACAGTCCTGTAGGCCATTGCAATGTTGGGGCTGAGGCAAGCAAACTGACAGGTTGCCACAGGGGAACTGACCCAGAGGACACTCAACCTCAGCTCTGCAACCTACAAATGTGCTCACATACACACAGACACACACACATATGCATACACACACACACACACACACACACACACATTCAATAACACTTCATTTGTATGACTGCAGAATATCCATACATGGTGCATTTTGCGCAATATGCAAAATAACACCTCTGGGTCAAGGTGGCAATCTTGATCCCTGCTCTCTGGAAAGTGTCAAAATCAACACAAAAAGATGGAAGGCAAGCAGTAACTTAATTGCATAAAAATATGCATGTAAGCAAGTCTACCACCAGGCTGTGGAGATGAAATCCAGGGGAGATTCAATTCAGAGGCATCACTTAATGTTTGTTCCCTCACTGTTTTAATAAGACTAATCACACAAGTTCTCTCTAAGTAAACTGGTTTACATAGAGATAACTTCCAGGGGTGTTGCTTTGAGACCTTAGGTTCAGACAGATTTCAGTGCTTATTTTAACACAGTCATAACACTGTGTAAAGAAATAGACTGAAAAATTTACTGTGTAAAGAAATAGACTGAAAAATTCACTGTGTAAAGAAATAGACTAGAAAATGACCTGGAAAATTTTTATATTTCTGAAACACTGGGTTAAACTCTCCCAAATTGTCAGGCAACATGGTGTTTAACTGTCAAAGACCTTGAGGAGTGTTCTTGTCGGTATTAACACAATCAACATTTTGTATGTAATATATATTGATTATTCTGTTCGTTCATATTAACGTAATTTCTGAAATAATAGCTGAAGTCACCATTTGCATGTCAAATGACTGATAAAGAGGTGTGCAAAAATGAAATGAATATTATTATGAGTAGCCTAACATGTAAAGAAAACTGGGGTTAACAAAGAATGCCTATGGCCTTTAGAATTACTTACGCCAAGCAACGTGAACCAGACATGTGGACTCGAGTCACATGACTTGGACTCGAGTCAGACTCGAGTCATGATTTTAATGACTTCAGACTTGACTTGATAAAATTCGGCATGACTTGCGACTCGACTTGGACTTGAATACTATTCACTCAAGACTTGACTCGGACTTTGCCTCTTTGACTTGTGATGACTTGACATGTCTCGAATCAAAAACTAAATTTCCTGATCGTGTACCAGTCAACCCAGAGACGCTTTCCCGCTACTAAAAAAAATAAAAAAATAGCGGAGACAAGCGGCCAGAGCACAGTTCAGTAGCCTACTGCCACTACCCCCACACGCGTTACGCACTGTGTGTAGGGCACCAAGAGACAGAGGAAGGACCAACATTTAGCCAATCACTAGTAGCTTTACTGCAAACTGATTTGCACTCTTGTTAGAGAACGTTTGTCAAAAAGCACCAACAGCATGTTACATAAAGATGATACTTTTCGAGTCCTCTCCATTAAGATCCAACTTAAACTTATGCTAAGCTACTGCATTTAATTGAGAACACATCTAAGCACGCACGAGAGGGAGAGAAAACGAGTAGGTTCCAGCTGGCTTGTCATTGTTGATGATGATTGATATCTTCTTTTAAATATAAGAAACATATAAAAAGAAATCGTGGAGGCAAAAAAATACGAGATTAGAGGAGATTGTGAATTTATCCGTTTCTCATTAGCCTACTATACTGTTATAAACTATGAGATCCAGGTCACTATGACATAGCTGCACTCACTGTGATTTGGAAAGTGGACAAGAATATTATGAAGAGTTGTCTTTGCCTTGTGTAATGGAACTGGTGAGTCTTGAAGTATTCAATAATTTATTTACATGAAGCACATGATATGCCGATTGAAACGCATTCCACTCAGCTACTGTAGCTAGGTGGCTACTGGCTACCAGGCTCATAATTCACTTTTAATTGCAAACAGAAAATGTCAAGCAAGCATCATGTCATACATGCTTCTCTTTCCAAAGGAATGAAAGCTGTTTAGCGCAGGCCTAGCGCAGTGAAATACCATCAGTCAAATTATTACTCATCCTTACAGTGGGCTCCGCAATTTGGAAAAACATTATATATATTTGCAGCTGTGCTGAGTGTCATGTAGCTATCCATTTTGTAGAGATTACTCAGGTATGCACATGTGTATATTACACAGGTATGCACATGCATATGTCGTAAAAGATTACAAGACAGAAACATTGAACATATTTTAATCTGTATTTATAAAAATACTGTGGATTAGATGGAAGTGCTAAAATTATGAGCGATAGTCTAATAATGGCATTATTAAGTGAAGAGTACCTGATGACTTGTTCAGGACTTGAAAAAGATTGGGACTTGGACTTGGACTCGACTTGGCTTTGATGTGACTTGGACTTGGACTCGACTTGCCCTTCTCTGTATTTACTTGGGACTTGACTTGGACTTGACTGCTAAGACTTGGGACTTACTTGTGACTTGCCAAACAGTGACTTGGTCCCACCTCTGACGTGAACCTCCCGCATCCCCCCCCCAATATAAACCCCAAAATAAATACCTGCAAAACACCTTTTAAAATTAAATACAGGCAAGTAAACACACTTCTGCATTATGCCAGCAAGTGCAATATCATAGCACTTGTTGGAAGAGATAATGTTGACAAGACACGGTGAAGTGACGCAGTAGGGGTGTTCTTGACATATTGGAAGCTCATGCAGGGCAGTGAGTAACTATCTGTCACTGTCAGGTCCCACTTACTGAGCTGAGCGCACACATTTATGATGCATTAATGATATCAACGCTAACGACCCTGAAAAAAGCAGGGTCTTCGAACACTTGGATTCACATGGCTCTCAGAACATGGTTTTCTTCCCAGTAATGTAAACTATTACGTGCACAGAATGTTTGGTGCTTTCCAGCCCACCTGTATAACCCTCTCGAAAAGTCTGTAAAGAAAAATCTATTAGGTTGCCCAAAAGCTTTTGCCAAGAAATAAATGAAAGAGGTTGCGGGGTCGACAGTGTAGGTGTGTGCCTACTAATAGGCAATTCATGTAGGTGGTGGCAGCAGTAATGCAAGTTAATGGCAAAGACTTCATCTGGTTGCTGGTTTTTGTTTACCAGCATATGTGTGTGTGTGCATTGGTCTGTATAATTCTTAACACAAATAACATGCTATGTATTTCGAACCAGAAAAATTGTGGAAAATCTGTAAAATATGCAGAAAATCCATGCAAGTTGACATGGACTGCAGAGCCAATGACACGCAATACCAAAACAAAGTGAAACCATATTCCATGCAGCATCTGCATTCAGATCCAGACCCATATGATCATACAGGAAGTCCAAGGTATGGTGACCGCTTCCTTGTATAAACATTTGAAGTACATTGAACCAGTGCTTTTTAAGTTGAGAGCAGACAGACTGAGCGGTGGACGAGGGTAATAATCACTTCAATATTGCACAAAAGGTTTTCACTGATAATGAGATCTAAATAATTACCATAATAGCATGATGGCTATTCATACACACTATACATGCATATACACATACATTTCTCCAAATAAAATTGGCCAAAAGCCAAAGGGAAGTGTGGTTGCCATGATGTTAATGCCATCATGGTATTGTCACCGTGTCCGTATCCATGATGTTTGCATTCATGATGCTGTTAGGTCACATGACTGATGGAAGTTGTCTGTTCCAAACGTGCCATCCCTGCCACCACTCGTGTGACCTCACAGCCTCAAGACGTTATGTCCTTTCAGCGTCACTTCCTGCGCCATGTCACGTCACCATGACATCATGTTGACAGGGAACATTAAATACTCTGGCATCAAAGTTAATAATGTCCTCCAAAGCCTTTGTGTGCTCTATCTCCTAGCCACCGTATAGCCTGTTCTCGAATATAAACATTCTGTGAGACTATCCATTGACACAGTGCCAATTATGATGGAGGCTTGGTCCATATCAATCATCTTCAATGAGCATCAGCACAACAGATTACAAAGGGTCACCCTCATGCCTGTTCTTAGACAATAGGCAATTAATATCATGGGTTTGTAAAGATTCTCTCTCTCTTTCTCACTCACTCACTAACACTCTCTCTCTCTCTTTCTCTCTCCATCTCTCTCTCTCACACACACACACACACACACACACACACACACACACACACACACACACGCACAGCTAAACACAATCACCCATAATCACACTATGGGTACAGCACACTTAGTGTATTTCACCATCATCATTGGCAGATCACGATTTTACCCCCCATCACCATTTCTCTTACACATGTGCTATGTCACAGAGAAAATAATATATAATTTTGCCTGCAATATATCCATATTATACTGTCTATATATAATCCTACTCACCACCCCCCACACACACCCATAAATTGTAAGGTATAGACACTATCAAGCATACATACAGAAAGTCATTTACGTAACAGAAACCATCAGAGATTCACCAAAGAATAAATAGTTTTTTGATACATGAAGGCTTTTTAAAGTGAATTACACTGTGATGAAAACAATATGTATTTAAATCACCTGCTGAACAAAAACAACTTCTGGCCAGAGAAGAATTTTCAAACCGAGCATTGCCTGAACCATGCAGCAGTTCTCCTCCTTCAGAACATGAATTATGTAAACTCTCACTAGATACAGTATATCTTGATACAGTACGTTAGTACAATCCCAACTATAAACTCACGTATGCCTTATGACATAATGAGAAACAACAACAACAAAAACAACAACAAACATAAAAACATGTCAGTGATGTTTTTTTATAATGCTGTCTGAATTGTTCATGACTTAGAACCATCATTTAAGAAAATATCTCGATTCTGGCGTGGAATAATCTCAGACTTAACAATCAATCTGAGGCGTCCTCACAACTCTCCAAGGCATTTATCATATTGTCACAGTCGAGACTCCACCAGCTTCTCCCCTGCCCCGGCATACTCCCATTCATTAATCTGCCCCCATTCACAACCTGAGAACCAGTATTCCCATTACACAACATACACATGTGAGCTAGAGAGACAGAGAGAGAGAGAGAGGTAAAGAGACAGAGTATCAGAGACTGCCAGAGTATCAGAAACACTTAAGGAGGGAGAGAGAGAGAGAGAGAGAGAGAGAGAAATAAAAACAGAAACACATGAGAAAAACTGGAGACAAAAAGCTTACCTTTAAAAGCACAGAGCGACAGGGAAAAAAGTAAAAAGGGGTGAACCATAGTGTGTACCGTGAGTGCAAAAGTATGTGTGCGCCTCCTCGTCTCGGTAAGTCCTACTCAGAGTGACGAGGAGCTGCACCTTCCCAACCTACCAGCTTTCGACTGTCAGACCGGCACACGCGCACGCACAGCGCACACAGGCACACAGAGACACACGCACACACACACACACGCACACACACACTTGTGCGGCTCCAGACCCTCTGAGGCACATCAAACACGAGCGCATCAGTGCTGGAGAGGACAGATCTTTGTGCTGGACTGACACAGCATGCTCCTATATGCAGGTCCTCAATCTACTCTCCCAAGTGTGCACAGCAGTCTGCTCATTACTCTCAAACTGCTATATATAAGGCGCCTGGACCTGGACATCTGAAAGTCACCTGACTGTATGGAAATTAATAATTTGACCTCTCTTATGTCTGTGAAACACACATGCACACTATTACTCTCTCGCACCGACATCACTTACATCATCTCAGTATATTATTTAAGACATCCAGTGGCTGTTGGTTCCATATTCCAATTATGCTCTCAATTATATATTCTCTCTCTCTCTCTCTCTCTCTCTTCCCTCTCTGAGTGTATGAAGGGCTTCAGCTGCTTCATCTTCTTCTGTGCAGTCTTTTTTGCATTCATTTCAAGGGTACGCAGGTCACAGAACAGCATTTTGCAGTTGCTAGTAAAAAATGTATAGCCTATACCCTACGAATAAATTGATTGCATTAATATAGGCCTATGAAGTAGGCTATGGGCCATATATTTCCTATAGGCTATCCTTCAGGACTGGGTTATTCTTAACGTTGAAAAGGCTATACTGCACCTTCATTAGAGTTATTTATTTCAGCAGAGATGTTAACACTGATGGTGAAATCTCAAGCAAAGATCTTTGACAGGCTTTATACAGCATTAATCAGTGTTGCAAATGTTGACTCTTCATCACAGACTTTAGACCTATGTAGCCTAATTGGTAGTTTTTTGGTCACTGAGAGTCTAACCTCCCCATTTTGATTGTCTTGATTGTATTGGGGACATTAGGAACCTTAAGGAATTTTATTATTAGGCTATTCATTAGGCCTATTATATTTTATTTTATTTTTTATTTTAGGAGGGGGTGGGCTAGGCTACTATTCTCCTATTGTTGTGGATGATAAATGGAAAAGAAATACTTGCAAAAGAAAATGGAAAAGAAATACTTGCCTCAGTAGCCTAGCTTTCGACATTCTACCAGCTCCAGTTTCTCCCCTCCTTCCCCCAGCCGACATGACAGCCGAATTAAGTGGGTTTGACTACCCAAACGTTCGTCCATTTCTGCATATATTATTACTTGGCATAGATCTATGATTACTTGGCCTGGGCAGGAAAGAGCGTCGGTGTGGTCCATAAAGTGAGAACGAGAAGGTCCGTGGGGCTTCTGTGATTTCTCTCACAACATCGCCACCTGGCGAGAACATTAGAAAAATCCGATGTCGTCATTTGTATTGGACGACTACGTAGTTTTTGAGCGACGCGACGAATGGACGATGCTAACATAACAATCTTTGCTAACATGGTTTAGTTTTTTGTCGTAGCCTAAACTATTATAGGTTTTGAAAACGAATTCACTTGTATTTGTGTAAAAACGTTTAGAACAACATGCCTAAAGTTGTTTCGCGGAGTGTGGTGTGCTCTGACACGCGGGACCGTGAAGAATATGACGACGGAGAGAAACCCCTTCATGTTTACTACTGTTTATGCGGCCAAATGGTTCTTGTACTTGGTAAGTTAATGCTGCGTATGCGAGCCAGCTGATCAAATGGTCCCTCATGGAGAGGCATTGTTCAATAATTCACAAAGAGAAATAAGTCAGATGCTGTAAAATTCCCTTTGGGGTTAGCCTCTGAATATAACTAGGTGTGTGGACAAAACTTTCAAAATGGATAGATGCCTAAAATCCTATACATAGTTCAGATAAGTTTAAAACGATAGATCAACGATAGATTTACGTTTAGTGTGATTGCTAATCGGGGGTTGATCTGTTTGATATTGTGACATTAATCCGATAGAATCCACAGAATTCCGCGAAATGTTGACTTTATGTCTCTAAGTGGAGTAGAAAACGACGCTTTGTATTCGCAACAAATCTAGCCGGATTTGCCATTAAAGGCATCCCATGTCCGCTCACGTTTGTCTGACCATTCAAGCGGGGCTTATATATATATATATATATATATATATATATATAAAATGTCATACTTGAGGATCAACACACACCACACAGTCGATATGTCATAGGCCTACATGGAAAAGCACTTAGCCCAGAGCTTTTCGCATACTGTATCCCCATTTAACATGTCGGTTTTCGTTACGTGGGCTATGTAGGCGTGTAATCCTTTAAATGTCACTCCTACTCTAAATATTGATGCTCTGTCATAGATTACCTGCTCTATGCTATCGATATCTGAGTTGATGTGAGAGCAAATCAGATTAAGCCCGTTAATTACATTTTGAATAGGATGTTTGTTATTTGTAACTTTGAAATATCTTGTATCCCAACAGTAATTTCACTAATTCATATTGAGCAAACATTAACAAGCCATTTAATACTGTTTCTGAGTTTCCAATATCCCGATTAAATTCAATGTTGCCATAATATCTATCAAACCTAGAATGAGACATCTCATTCAGTCATTCACATCTAGAGGAGGGCTATTTTGGACTTTGGATATAATTCCGGTGAGTTCTCACATAGATCCCCATGTTCATGGCCCCAGAGTGTAGCACTGTAGCTGCCTGGCAGCTCTAGCTGTTGGCTGCAGCAACTTGAGCTAGGTAGAACCGATTGTTTTGTTTTTCGTACCACATACTCGGTGACCTTGAGAAACAGAGATCTATGTGAAAAATAGCCGGAATTCTCCTTTAAGCCCTAAACTTGGCAAAAAACAAAACAAAAAAAACCCCAAGCTTGGTAAGTATAAGCAGGAAAGGGTAATATTAGCTTGATACTGCTTAATATTCAAGAGACGTCTGACTTTGAGATCATGATGTCCTCTAATTTTCAAGTTAAGGCGTATCCTAGAT
This sequence comes from Alosa sapidissima, assembly GCF_018492685.1. Lineage (NCBI taxonomy): Eukaryota > Metazoa > Chordata > Actinopteri > Clupeiformes > Clupeidae > Alosa > Alosa sapidissima. The sequence continues at coordinate 15,543,008 of NC_055961.1, read as the reverse complement.
ATGAAACATTTAAAGAATGTGTTGCCTAGACTCCATTTTCTACCCACTGCCAGCCAATGTAGTCTAATTATGCAAATAAGAATCCTAAATTCACAACCACTTCAACCATAATTAAAACCTTTGTGAATCCAGCCCCAGAAGCTAATGTAGTTCATTGTTGTAAATATAATTTTGTCCTTTTTTTAATTTAAGTAGCCTTTCCACACATAATTAATTAATTATAATGCATTTGCTCTCTTTTGTCTAAGGGAAAGGACATTACACTGACCATAGCTGATTGTTTATTTGGCTGACAAATGTGAAATATGTAACTTTTTTGGCTGAAGGATTCAGACTGAAGCAACACATTGACCTAACTTGTTTACCTAGGCACACACACCATTGGGGACATCACTATAAAATTGATTTAGCTGTTTTTGCCAGGAAACAGTTTTGTGTTTTAATCCTGTTTATTTACTGGAATACGCTTGAGGCACCCCTGCAGCTGATTATTCATCAAAATAATTTATTGCAAGAGGTTTGCCTTTGGACTAATTAAAAACTAAAAAAACAAAGCTGCTGATTAGGTACTGATTGGTAAGCACCCTTACATAAACATAAACAAAACTAAAAAAGCTGTGATTTGGTTGTGTAACAGGTAATTACTTGAATTTGGCAGTCCCTCATAATAACAGTGCCCTCCACTAATCTGGATGGGACCCCATACAGAGTGGCAGCTCACTGTGAAGTGTTTGTGAAGGAGATACCAGTTAAACTAAGCATATACTGTAATGGACACATTTTATGAAATAATGTTGCATGTTACTTTTGTTCACTCATTACTCAGGCCTGTTTGAATCTGATGTTTCCTGCATAACTTTTATTGCTTATGCTGAAGATTGTGGGCCCTATTTTAGCAATCTAAAACGCATGGTCACTAGTGAATAGCTCAATTAAATTTATTGGGTTGTCCAGTCCACATTGGGCGTGGTTTTGTTATCAAACGTTGTGTGGATGGCACAACTATGCATTCCTATGTTTCTTAATCAGCCATGGGTGTATTTTAGGCGTAACATAATTTAAACCAATGTCATTCGCTTTAACAGCAAGCAGCACAACTTCGCAAAAAAAAAGCGCATCGGTATTTTGATAGTCAGTCGCGCATTTGAAGGAATCTGCTTGCACACGAGACTGTATGGAACAGGTGTTCTATATTCTATAAATAAAAAATAAATTCCGTGGTGTAGTCAAAGACCATAGTCAAAGACAAAACAGTTATACACAGTTAATTACTTTCACTATTGACTGACAATGAGTTACCATTGAACACATAGCCTGAAAAAAGCCAGACTTACCCCAATAATGTTTGAATGACTGAATAAAAAGCCTAAGGACATTTATCCTGCAGAGGAGTTGCTGCTTACATCTCGTGACAGTGCGTCTATTTCTTGGTCAGTGGCGTAATGCTTTTTAGATGGTGTAAGATAGCGATTTTTAGATAATGTGCCAGACCCCACCTTAGGTCGTTAATTACCACACCCCTGGGCGTAAAGCTTAATAAAAGTGAAGTGCATGGTGCAAAACTGCATCACGAAAATAGGGCCCTGTGTATCAGAGCTCTAACAAACATATAACAGTTCTGCATATTGCATGAGCAAAGTCTTCATTCTTATTCATCGGCAGTCTGAATCTGGCCCTGGCTGTTTCTTTGCATGTACGCTCAGTGAAATATACTAACTGATTGGATTAATTTTGGACACAATACCCTTGCTTCTGTAGATTGCCAAATTGAGAAGTTACCCATGAGGCCGAGGGACAAGTCCAGGGTTATAGATGCTGCCAAACATGCCCACAAGTTCTGTAACGTGGAAGATGACGAGTGTGTGTACCTGAAAAGGTAAGCTATCAGTATGGCTTGGAAGTACAATGACAGCAGTGCGACATCTCCTATGTTTTCAGTGTGACATCTCCTATGTTTTCAGTGCGACATCTCCTATGTTTTCAGTGCGACATCTCCTATGTTTTCAGTGCGACATCTCCTATGTTTTCAGTAATTGACCCTTTCTTCCTTTTTTCTCTTTTCAGGCCAGAAGGCATCGAGAGGCAGTATAGAAAGAAATGTGGCAAGTGAGTGTTAAGACTTAAACCTGATCAGTTTAAAGCATCATCTTCATGTCTGAGTGAACTGCAAGTTTTGCGTTGTACCTAATCTTCCCTTTTTCAGCTTTTGAATCACTCATCAGCAGTTTGTTATGGGTCTGACTCCCTGAAAAGGTGAAAGAAAAGTACCTGGAGCGATTGCTTTGATTTTCAACAACGTTACCTGATCTCACACTCTGTCATGGATATGAACTTACTGCTGTATACTTGTTGTATTTTTTTCTCATCACCAGCCAGTATACAATACAGCTAGTATTGTATACAATACAGCCATATATTGTATCATACCAGCCAGTATACATACAATATTTGTAAATTGCGGTTTATTTTCTGCTGGAGAATTCAGCCTTGGTTGATAACTTTCAAATTTAGATGGTTATCATCCACTAGACACGTATTTCTGAAGTGGACAGTTTATGCTCAGAGAAGTTTGTGAAAGTTGGAAAAGGATTTATCTCACTTGAAATTGAACTGATGGGTGATGGGTGACGTTTTGGGGGCATTTGTTTTCCTCGTCACCATATATCTCCCGCTGCTTATTGGTTCCATGTGCAGTTTTGAATCTTAAGCCTGCTGCGCCTGAAATGTTTGTGTTTTTCTCCCAGGTGTGGTTTACTGCTCTTCTATCACCACCAGATCAAGAACGCTACAGCAACCTTCATCGTTGATGCTTCCGTGGTGAAGTTTGGCCAAGGCTTTGGGAACACAAGTGTGTACAGTCAGAAACAGGAGGCTCCTAAGAAAGTCAGGGTATGGGACACTCTTTATTGGTTACAGAGGTCTTATTCTGGTGTGAGATATGAGAAGATGCAGAGTATAAATTAATTTCCCAATGGTTTTTGAGAAATTGTAAATGCCTCAACATTGCTAATATAGTGTCCTATCTTTTCCTTTGATGGGTGGACATTTCACAGCTGTTACAGTGTTTGCTACTTTGCAGCCACACACATGGGGGCATGAAGAATAAACAAATGTGCATAAAGTATGCTAGAGATCACGTTAATGGGAGTGCATATCAAGCTGTTTGCCGTCTGTCTATGTTTCACATGCGGCCTCCCACCAGGTGATGATGACCAAACGAACCAAAGACATGGGCAAGTTCAGCTCTGTTACTGTGTCAACCATAGATGAAGAGGAGGAAGAGATTGAGGCGGTGAGTACACACACACACACACACACACACACTCTTTGGATGAGCCAGTGAATGATCGGGGCCATCATCAGTGCAGCAGTGGCTAGCCAGTGAGAGGCCATGGGGATGGAACACTCAACACACTCAAACCTGCCTTTGTTTTCTTTACATTACATTTTGCAGATGATCTTACCTCTGCATTGTGTTTTTTGCACACCAGGATGTAGATGGTCTTAATTCATACAAAATATCATAGACAAATATAAGATTTTTTTTTTTGACAGATTGGAATGCGTCACAGATTAGCTGATATGCGTATAGACTTATATTCAGACAGGAGATGTTTTCAATTAAAGATGATTTTACACTTTCAATAACCCTCAAATTAAATGTGGCACAGATTAATTATCAGCAATCCAAAATGAGACTTTCCAACTATTAACCAAAAAATAGCCCAATATTTAAAAATGTGAAAATCTGAGCACAGCAAGTGACAAATCAATCAGAACTTTTAAAAGCATATCATTTGAAGAGTTTGTTCCAAAATAAGTCCAAACAAGCATTTTCACAAGAGCAGCAATTTATATGAGCAGACATGGCAGTTATGGATGGTGACACATATTTGTATGCCTTTATAGGACTTCTATTTAACAAAAATGAATAGTTGCAGACAGACGTTGCGGAGAAGTAGGCGGTCATAGTCCAGCGCCAGTGGCAATAGAACATGTACTGTCTAAAACAACTTGCACATTAATGTTGCATCTCACAGTGAAACTAAAGTAAACAGACACACATCATAACCATGGCAACACACAACAGAACTCAAACTCCTGTAGAACTTTGAGATGTTAGTTAACCACTTTGAGTATGCAACAATTAAGCAATATAGCAATAGCACGAGTGAGAGTGGGGTTGGTCATGGATATTCCCACGGGTGTTGTTCGGCCGTAGCCACGAGGCCGGAGGCCGAGTGGCGCAGGCAACAACAGCCGTGGTAATATCCATGACCAATCCCACGATCACGAGTGCTATATTGCTTTTATACAACAATTCTACCACAAACTAAATAATCTGAAAACACCCCAATATTGTTTAAAATGTTTAATTTCGACATCGTTCTTACGCATCAAAAAAGTTCCCTTTTCAGTAGACAGCGTCTTGGTTGCTAGGTAACCAACATTCCAGATCCCTCTTTACGGGTCTTTGTGGTTTACGTGTCTTCTTGAAAGAAATGTTGAAAGTCGGGCTGAAATCACATTCATATCTAGCTTTGCTGCATGCATGTTACAAGGACACTGGGCCATGTTATGTAAGGGACATGGTACTGCAAAAAAACGGAAACATAGCCTACATTGCAGAACCACTCAACTTTATTAATTTATGGTGAATAAATGTTCACCATAAATTAATAAAGCTCACAGTGCACAGCTGTGCACAGCCCCATATGTTTTTCTGACACAATGCTAGCACGTTAGCAGCGGTTAGCTAACTATGCTAACGTTAGTTATCTACAAGTCTCCTCCAAGTGACAATTATAGGCCCTACACAATGCTGGCAATGCTGAGAACAATTAGCATCCTCTTTTATCTTACTTACATTGAGTTGACTGTGTAGCTTAATCCACAGATGTGGTGAAGCACTGTTTCGTTATGGTTTGCTAAGGAGTAACCCATTGCTTAAAATAGTGGAGAGCTGGGATGAGAACTTTGTGTCAAATCTTTGCATTGTATCGCGGAGTGATTTATTATTAGCTGTGCAAAGTCTGAGTTGAAATGTCCAGGGATATTCCAATTCATGGAACGTCTCTCGGCCAATCAGAAACAAATAAATAGTTCCATAGAACCCAATTGTTGTATAATGTCTGTCATTTAATGTCACATCTAGCAGACACACATGTCTCTTTTACATAATATTTTGTTAAGCAAAACTGAACCATATATTGGCCTTATGTCTGCCTACACAACGGCCCAGTTTGAAAACTGTAGTGTGATCAGTACAGAGAGGCATCTCAACATATTTGCTGTTGCATAACAGGGGGAACAACAACTCATTAGGGAAAATGGCATGCGCCGAGAAGAAAACACACTTACCTTCTCTTGCACCAGACTCCCTACACACACACACACACACACACACACACACACACACACACACACACACAAAAATACGGACTGACACATGCTTACAACCATTTCCATAATCACCTCCTAAAATGATCTGTTCTTTTTATGATTGAATATTTGATGCAGTAAGTCTTGAATTTTCCCTCTGAATCAAGTAGTCAAGTAGATAATCAAGTAGAAATTGGAGGCAGATACCAAATTAAGCTCCACGGTTTGACAGCATGGAGTGTCTTTTATTTTTTTTTACAGTTTGTCTTAATTTGAGCTGTTCTGTTGATTGCTTCCTCCTCCTCCCTCCCCTCACCTCTTCTCTCGGCATCTCTACCGTTCTTTCTTTTGAGTGTGTTTAAGTTTGCCACCATCTCCCCAGAAAGAGAGAGGAAGGCCCTCCAGGTCATCCCTGGGATGAGACTTCTTAACTCGCTTTCACAAACACGCAGTGTGTGCAGACTGAGTGGGGGTTGCTTCGCTCTCTCAGCGGCAACTCTATCATGAATACTTCATGAGTGTGTGTATTTCTTGTTCCTAGCTAACCCACTGTCAGTGAGGTCTGTCTTAAAATTACCTTGTGTAAGAGAGGCTGAAGTTTTTGTCAGCAGAACAAATGTTATGTATCCCTCTGGCTTACACACACACACACACACACACACACACACACACACACGTTCCCGCCTACACACATTGATTGTCTGGTAGTGTAAGCGAAGCTGTGGCGTATGTTTTGTGATGTGTGTAATCGGTGGTTGTATTGCAGAGGGAGGTTGCAGACTCCTATGCGCAAAACGCCAAGGTCATCGAGAAGCAACTGGAGAGGAAGGGCATGAGTAAGAGGAGACTGCAGGAGCTGGTGAGTGTATATACACACACAGACACACACAAACACACACACACACTGAGACTCATGTTTAGATCAATACTATTTGAAAACCCTGGGCATTTCAAGTATGTTTCTGACAAAATATTTGCCCGTCTGACTGCTATAGAAAATCGAAGGAGTCTCCTGCAGACTTGCAGATTGTTTATATACTCAGATAGTTATCTCATTGAAAATTGTGTTTTGATATATTTCTACTTTGTCCCACAACAATCTTCCAGAGGGCTGTTGTTGTAGCCTGGCACATCTTCTTTCAGGGAGATTTAGTCTGGAAACCCTTAGTTCATAATCATTTCCCTTAGACAAGAAAAATGTCAGGCCAATCAGCGACGAGAGGGAAGACGAAACTTATTGTACCATATTTTCCGGAGTATTTTTAGAGTAGAGAAAAAGACGGTTTTAAAAGGACGTGACCGAAGCTGAGGCAAGCCATAGGACCGATGGTAATTGTAAAGCAATTTACAAAAGATTCACTGAACAAAAATGCTGATGTGGTACATGAAAATTTAGCTAAAAATGTGGAGAATGCAATGCAATCAAGCATTTTGGACGATATATTGGCACAAGCTGGCAGCAGAACAAATGCTTGGCTGGCCACCTCCGAGAGAGTGAGAGAAAAAAAGATGCGCATTTAAAACCAGGGCCTAAATTTCAGCGCGGGATTGCGGGTATTGCGCATAAATTATTACTTAGTATTGAGCATAATAATAAAAGTCCCGCAACTCTAGCCATCATGATGCGAGAAATTCCCGCACATTTTACAGCGCTGTCTGATGTTAATCTAATAATGGAGTGGCCTGAATGCGGGACTATTGACTGGACGGACCAACTCTTGACTTCAATTGAACCCCATGCAGAGTCATACAGGCGCGCGCAGGACCACTTTGGGGCTCTCTCTCTCTCAGCAGGATTTGTCACCGCTGAAGTCAAATTATAACCTAGGTGCTTCTACATCAACCGCTATCGACAGGAAAGGAAAAATAAAGGTTTAGCGATCAGGAACCGTCAGGAATTTTGCAAACACAGACGCATGACAGCCTATAACGCAAGAGAACATGGATGTGTTCTCCATTTGAGGAACGTTATAATCGATTGCGGACATGAACAGACGGCTACAGACACGAAGCGCATAGTAGGCCTAAGCTATTTTCACTTTCTGTGCGTATTCATTACGTGAAAGATAATTAGTAGCAAAACAACGATCAAATTTGTTTTCAAATGTTTTCATGCATGTCTAGATAACGGGTGAGGAATGTTTAGGAGACAGACTATCGTAAATACTCAAATTATGGCTGGAGTCTTTTATTTAGGCTGCGTAAAGCACAGCACCTTTATTTGGGCCATGGCTTATATTCGAGTCAGCTATACATAGGCCTTTATTTCTTGCGTTTGTGAGACATAGGCCTACTTTTCGTTTGGAGCGGCATACCGGTAGGCTATCAAAAGCAGAAGATGTTCAATTTGAGATTTAATTTACGTTTGGGCTGTTTGATTAAATTGCTAAATATTGCGACTGATGACCACTGAAATCTGTGGGGTATATAATGGTTCACTATTAAGTATCATGTATGAAAGAGTGTTGGGATTTCCATCCACTTATTGCGAGATAAGGCATCCGCTTTCATTCATTCATGGAATGTGTGCTGTGCTGCAAGGGAAACCTTATTCCGTATAGCAAAGGAGGTCTAAGATAGCCTAAATTTAGTTATTTTTTAAATTAGGCATGATTACTTTTTTATTTCTAATTTTTAAAATTCGTAGGCTGATGCCTGGCAGCAACAATATGGCTTAAATGTAGGTTACTGCTTCAGCCTCTAGCTCGAAGGGGGCGGCATGCGACTGGTAGCTTGAGAGCAAAGTGTTGGAGACTCATGGTGTAGGACAATGACTTTTCATTGGCAACAATATTAAACCAACCAACAATATAAAATATTAAGAAGAGCTCTTTTATGAGTTAAATTGAAACAAAATTATACTGGCTTTTATTTGTCTGAATCTGAGGTCCGGCTATAAATAGAATCCCGGCCATAATTTGAGGATTTAGGTATGCACGTGTGTTTCAGGCATAGCGCAAGCACTATTCTCTGACTGAAAGTGCACAGGACTTGTGCATATGAGAGCGCTCTCTCGCGGCTGTAGACGGTAATGTTTCACGTAGGGTTAATGTCAGTTAATATAAATGAACATTTAAAAACATGTTCAATTATATATTTTTTCATATATAAGTCGCACCTGACTATAAGTCACAGGACCAGCCAAATTATGAAAAAAAAGTGTGACTTATAGTCCAAAAATACAGTAATAAACAGAAGCAGCAACACCTGCAAACATCAAAAGATTCGGTTGGAAAAATGTAGAAATTTATTTACAGCAAAGGTAGACCCATATACATTGTTTCCTGACTTTTGATGCTGTTTATTTTCAGTTTGTAAAGTTTAGGCGAAGTAGGAAGTATCGTTAGGAATCTCTGGTCAATGTGATTGGTAAGGTTGGACTAATGATTTCAAAGTTAGTGCTCGTCGCGTTGCAACTGTTGCAAAAGTTTCCCAATCAGGAGTTCCCAGACTATTCACTTCGTGAATGAGTCTGGATATTTCCAGGCTAGTTTTTTTGTCCCTTGACGTCTACATCAAAGCAGTGTTTTATGGCTTTATGGCTGTACCTATTACTTTTCTGGCCCTTAGTATATGTCCATTATGGTCATGATGTACTGCTACTGACTTGTAGAAAAGACTGCTGTCATTTTAACTGATCATGAGAAAGGATGATGGGGAGGTCATATTAACATCTTCTAACCTAATAGGCTAATACCAGCTGGAGCATAAATATACAGGAAGACCTTGCATTACGTCTGCGGTCATTTCACATCTGTAGATAGCTGTGAAATGGTAAGTTTTGAAGCTTGCCTCTTGGACTAATATAGCATGGATGTGTGCAGAAAGAGTGGAGGGCTACAGGATGTTGAGTAACTCGTCTCCAAAAAGAAGTAACTCGCTCCAGAGTTCACTGAATGTATTGGCATTGTGTTGGTTGTGCTTCCAAACTAGTCTTAAGTCCAGGCTAGTGTTCTCGTGGAAAACAAGCTGCCGTTAAAAGTGTAGGTGTATTAACTTTATAAACGTAACTTTCTATAGCGGCGTCAGACGAAAATTTGTCATATAGAGCAGGGGTTTTCAACTAATTGTGAACCAGGGACCACCAGCATTTAGCTCACCGCCCTTAGCTAATCCACTGTTTGCGATTTGGGGCTATAGCGTATATAGCGCAGGCTCTGTAGTGGTTGATCAACAACAAAAAATACTGTCTCCATGGCTTATTTGATGTCCTGGGATCAATTTTCATCAGAGTTTAACTTTAATAGGCAAAAAGCTTTTTTTTTTCACTGCATTGTGGTTTCAGTACATATTATTTGCTAAATTAGAATGGTTAGGTGAAATCATTAGTTTTTAGCTGTGGAATTTAAAAAAACAATATATCTATTTGATGTTGCAATAACAATAGCATATCTCAAACAGATACATTTGTTGTTCCACCCCTGGGACAAAGATCCTTGATTACTGACCGCTTAACCCTCTCTGGCTGGGAGGTAATTAGGGATTTTTTTTTTTTAGGAAAGTGTGTTCGTTTTCAAAGTTGTTCATCAGAACTCCCCGTTCTACAGCTTTGTTAAAAGCCAGTACTGCGTGGAGTTAGGAAAATATTGAGTTCATTCTTCCTTTGTCCGTATCTGCCTTGAGGAAGAAACTACAGCCAATTTTGTTCTCTCCTCTCATCTATTACTGGCCTCTCCATTCCTCATCTCTCCTCTTGCCAGAGGTACTTTTAAAAGTCTGCTGTACACACAGAGCGGCTGAGATTGTCTCTAGTCACATTATTCTTTCCATTTGTTTCCACAGGCTGAGCTGGAAGCAAAGAAGGCCAAAATGAAGGGCACACTCATTGACAACCAGTTTAAGTAGAGTGTGTGTGTGTGTGTGTGTGTGTGTGTGCGCACACGTGCGTGTGTTTGCACATTTATGTGTTTGAATGGAATGGGTTATCAGGCTGTCATCAAATGTGCCTGTAAATAACATGATAGAAAATGGAAAGTCAATAGCATGATTGGTACATTATGTGAAGTAAATACAGCGTTTTCTTTTATTCTGACGGGCTTTTCTATGAAGATGTAGAAAACTGGATTTTTTTTACTGAAGAATCTACAATTATTTCTGCATTATTTGTCTGTGTCCTGTTTCGTTATTAAAATTCCTTTAGTCAAGTTGTGTTTGTCCCTTATTCAACAGTGAAAAGGGTCTGCTGAGCAGCTCTGCCTTTAGTATGAAAGGAAGGAAAGGAAGTGGCCTGGTATTTCACTAGCTCATCGGGATGTGTGGTTATGAAGGCTATTAAGTATGTTTGGTTTGTTAGCTACATCAGTATGCATGACACAAGGCAGGTTGAAATCTATCAGAATGTAGAAGTGGGCTAAGGAACAGCTGTTTATCATCCCAAAGAGCATCCCTGAAAATTCCAACGTCACCAAAATCAAATGTGGGTTTGAGTTGCATTTGCATGAAAAAGGACATGCTGTGTCTGTATCTACGTTTTTGACATTCTGATTCGTGGCAGGTGCAGAGGAGGTTGCAATGAGGGGACTCATCAATGGCACTCTAATCTGCATTCTTTGCTCCCAAGCCTTTAAGACGGACTTATCTGAAGGTGCTTCACACCTGACTGAAAGTATTTAGGAGAGAAGGATGGAAGCAGAAGTGTTTGGCCCTGTCTCGTTATTGCTTGCTTATCTTTGGTAATGATTATATAATGCTTCCTCAGATGTTGCATAGAGAAATGAGCTTAGCTGAAAAAAAAAAATCAGGTAAATTGCCAAAAAGTGCTACCTGCAGTAGGCTAATTGAATACCAATGCTTGTGTAGTTGTTGACACCATAAAGATGCTAGCCTGGGTTTTCCCATGCTGCCTTACGCGCACAATTTTATTCACGCTGCTAGGCAGCCTGGATTCCATGGAATTGGTTTTACCTCAATGAAGGAACCAATCACAGAACGGAGGGGGGACAGCAAGACGACACACCGAAGCGGTTATGAGCTACGTACCGACGCATTTCATAGACATTCGTAGCGCCCAATAAATGGCTCTGGGCATTCGTAAACAACGTCTCAAATACGAGAAAATGAATGTGTAGTTCCCAGACCCCATCTCAATGAGATGAGGTTTGGCGTTAGCCAGGCTATAAAGATGCCCCCCATTCAGGTTAAAGGTCAGGCAGTTGGTGCAGGGTCCAGGGAGGCCGTTCACCCTAACTGTGCCCACAATCACTAACTAAAGCAAGGTGTGTGCTACATGATCTCAGGAGATAGAGAAGTCGTTCAACGTAACCAGGAAGGAACTGTGCATATAGGCGATTGGAAACTTACTAATTAGAACTTGGCTCCTCATGACCAAGCAAAAATGTCCTTGAGCACAACACTGAGCATCCAACTGCTGCCAATGGGCAGAGTTGTGCCTTGCATGGCAACCTTTGTCATCAGTGAGTAAGTGTGTGTATGTTTAGCTCTAAAACGAATCGTTCCGGTCCTTGATTGTGATTGGCTGAATCACGTTTGATGCCGTTGTAAAATGCAGCATAAACATACACCTTGACCACATTTCGTTCTATATTATTGCGCTACTATGGACCCTTTCAAGAGAGTTCCATTATCAGCATCATAGTTGGCCCCACAAGACTTCCTTTTTAACATTCCATATGTTATCTTAATGTAGAGGAAGTAAACGTTCAAGCGTTGTTTTTGTTGTTATTGTTGAAAGGGTCTATGGACCCTTTCAAGAGAGTTCCATTATCAGCATCATAGTTGGCCCCACAAGACTTCCTTTTTAACATTCCATATGTTATCTTAATGGAGAGGAAGTAGATTGGGGCCCAAATAGAACGTTCAAGCATTGTTTTTGTTTACCTTGTTGAAAGGGTCTATAACTTGATACAAAAGTTAAAGTAGCTGTGTCTTGATGTTGCTTGGCAACCATTCAGATAGAGGAAATATATTTCTTGGCGGAAGAGTGATTATATATGAATAAATCGGTTCCATTTCTAGTTGCTGTGCCTTTACTTTATGAAACTTTGCCAGGTATTTACAGCGGGGAAAAAAATGATTGAACATGTCAACATTTTTTTGAGTAAGTAAGTATACTTCCAATGAGGCTATGAAATTGCATGAAATTTTCACCAGACATTAGTATTGACTCAGATAATCCACCCATATAAAAAAATCCAAACATTAAAGTCCATAGGTAGAGTTATGTGTAATAAAGTGGACTGACACAGGAAAAAAAGTATTGAACACGCCTGCTGAAATTTCTTAAATACTTTGTGAAAAAGCCTTTATTCGTAATGACAGCTTCAAGGCATTTCCTGTATGACGAAACTAATCAGTATTCTAGTGTGATTTTGGCCCATTCATTTAAACAGATAGTCCTTTAATATTGAAGATTCTAGGGGTCCCTTTTGTGAATCCTGATATTTAGTTAACTTCAAAAACTGTTCAATTGGATTGAAGTCAGGGCCTTGATTTCCTTTCTCTGAAACCAATTGAGAGTTTCCTTTGCTGAATGATTTGGATCATTGTCCTGCTGGAAGGTCTAGCCATGTCTTATCCTCATCATCCTGGTGGATGTAAAGATTCTCCAGGAATAAAATGACTCCATTCATCATTCCTTCAACTGTATGAAGTCTGCCAGTACCATGAGATGAAAAACAGCCCACACCATGATGCCACCACCTCCAAACCTCACTGTTGGTATTTTTAGAGTGATGCACAGTGCCATTTCTCCTCCAAATATGGTTTGTAGTATCAGTATGACATCCGAAAAGTTCAATTTTGCTTATGCCTGACCAGAATACATTCTCTCAGTATTTCATAGGATTGTCCAAATGTTGTAGCCTGGAAAATCCAGACCCTGGTAATCTAGAAAGATTAAGGGTCTGGCCATGAACAATGTTATGGCCCAACTCCAGGGGCGGCACCAAGCATGCATTTGAAAATCTCACTGCACGCAATTGGATAACACTACGACCAATGTTTACTGACTTCCAACGTTGCAGCACTGTCGTCATCAGTTTAGCTCGCCTCTGGCCTGCATATATCAGATACGCCGATTTGATTGGTTCCCCGGGATACAAGGGGTAAAAGTAACGTGCATCACTGCTCATTGCCAGAGTGTCTCGCAGAGACAATTCCATTGTGCTCTCGCGAGAACTCTGGATTTCCAGGGTACAAATGTTGTGTACTATAGCAAACTTTCAACGAGCTTTGACATGTTTTTCTTCAGCAATAGAGTCATGCGGGATGAGCGTGCATAGAGGCCATGGCTGTGGAGTGCATTGGCTATGATTATCTCTGTAACAATTGTACCTGCTGCCTCCAAGTCTTTCTGGAGCTTTCTCCGAGTGGTCCTTGGCTCTTGGGCTACTCTTCTGACTATCCTTCTGACTTCCTGGTCAGAAATCTTGCAAGGAGATCCTGTGCATGGCCAATTGATGATGCAGTGATGTTCCTTCCACTTGCAGATAATGGCTCCAATACTGCTTGCTGGATGATTCTGAAGTTTTGAAGTGCATCTGTAACCAGTTCCATTGATATGTTTTGCAACAATAAGGTTGCAAAGGTCTTGGGAGAGCTCTTTGCTTTTACCCATCATGAAATGTTTCTTGTGTGACACCTTGGTAACAAAAAACCTTTTTATAGCCCACCAGTATGTACTAACCCAGCTTATATCAATTTGCACTTTCACTGCTCTAATACTAATGCTATGTAAATGCAGTCCATTCTCTGGAAACAAAGATTTTGCATACTTCCAGACGAAATAGGAATGGCCACCAAATTTGAGTCTGGCCTATTCACACACAATGAGTACATTTCCTCAAAGGTAAGTGTGTTAAAAGACAATTACTGCTCTGTTGACTTTTCAGACCCAAATTGGTCATGATCTTATGCTAGGTGAAATGCACAGAAGAAGACCCAGGAATATGGATCATCTGGAGATTCTGTAGAGAGCAAGTCTCAAATCCCTTGTTTTGTATTCTGTAACTTTATTGAATGTTGTAAGACTAAGAGCTGTTTTGTCTATCTATAAATTTGCTTCCCTTCAAGATTGGATTTGTTTTCATTGTGAGATTTATATATTTTTACTCAACTTTATTTATTATAATTATTATTAATTGTGGAGGATGCACTGCTGTATATGTTTGCTCAACAACAACAAGACAGAGCTCATGGTGGTGGCCCCTCCGTCTCTGTCCAAGAAAGTTGGGGACGTCTTATTGAACATAGATGGCTTTACCATCAGGCCCTCCCAAGAAGTGCGTAACTTGGGTGTGACTCTGGACTGCAACCTCTCACTCCAAGCTCACATCAGTAACATCACCAAATCCGCCTTCTTCCACCTCAAAAACATCTGCAGACTCCGGCCCTCACTGTCAGACACTGTTGCGGAGACTCTGACACATGCCTTCATCGCCTCCCGTCTGGACTACTGTAACGGTGTCCTTTATGGTCTTCCCACATCAAAGTACTGGACAAGCTACAGCGTGTCCAAAACTCGGCTGCCAGGATCCTCACACACACAAAGCGATGGCAACACATTACCCCCACACTCTTCACTGGCTCCCGGTGAAGTCACGCATCACCTACAAAATCTTACTCCTTACATACAAATCCCTCAATGCTCTTGCTCCCCAGTACCTCTCCGATCTCATCCAGCATCACTCCCAGCCAAGGTCCCTGAGGTCCTCTGGCAAGGACCCGCTTGTCATCCCCCGTTCCAGGCTACAGACTTTTGGTGACAGAGCCTTCTGTGTTCCTGCCCCCACCCTTTGGAACAGTCTACCTCTCCATATCCGCCAAGCCCCCACACTGGCTACGTCCAAAAAGCACCTAAAATCACATTTATTCACTGAGGCCTATGGTCCTTAACCACCCTGCCCCCCAACCCCACTTCTACCTGCTCCTCTCTTCTCCCCTCTATTCCCCTGCCCTATCTCCTTTTGTAAAGCGACCTTGGGTTACTTGAAAGGCGCTATATAAAACCAAGTTATTATTATTATTATTATTATTATTATTATTGGTACAGTCTCTTTACTCAAATGTAACATAAGATAATAGAGGAACAACACAATGCCTTATAAATTAAATGAAATTCAATACATTTATTGTAAACACAAATGTTTCTGCAATGTTAGGTAGGCTATCTATCCATTTAATTATTTATTGAATTCCCTCTTTGGCCTATATGTAGTAAGGCCCCTTCTCTTGACAAATATGTGCAGAATTGTCCTCTTCTCTTCAATTGAATCATGTCTCTCTCTTCACGGGTTTCAGCCGTGCGTCACACAGCAGGCTGTGGTGTGGGCTTCTCTTCCTCAGTGGTCAATTGTGGCCTATGTTGTTGCACTCTGGGTAGTATTGCCCCTCCTCTCAAAAAATCTGTGCATGATTTTCCTCCTGTCTTCCTCCATCACGTCTCTCTTCTCAGAGGTGTCAGACGTGCACCAGGCACCGGCCTGTGCTGTCCTCTTTGCTGAACTCTTGATCACCATCTCCATCAACATGCAGCGGAGATGGGCTACTACCGGCCCCCTCGTCCAGCTGAGGTGTCCCGTGGTCATCAGATGACTCTTTTGGGTCTGTGAACAGAGATTAATGTAGGTGTCCATTTCTATTCCTTTAGGCTATTCCACTATCTGAAAATGTTATATTTACTGCAGTCCTCTCTGCTGGTCAGGCTCACTGATGTTCTCTTTCTCGTCTCTTGGGCGAGACACAGGCCTAGCATTAGCCATCTCAGCATGGTGGATAGCGATCACTGCATTTTCACCTTCAAGTCTCTCTGCAGGCCCACCCTTCACCTCATCCAGAGACACTACTACAGTCTCCACACTCTGCACCTTGGAGATGTCCATCTCAAGGGCCTCCTTTCTCCTTCTGTCTGCCATCTCCTTCTTGAGGCGCTTAGCCTCCTTTCTTTTCTTCTTCTTGCTGGTGTCAACCCTCTCATTCCTGTGCTTCTTCTTTCGGACCGGTAGACAGCAGCTGAAAAGTTGACCGAGCTTAATTTTTCTCACCTGTTCACTTTGAAGTGGTTCTGTCAAGAGCAACGATCTAATATACCCTGCACTGTATTCTTGAGATAGGACAGGACTGGTACAGTTTTATTAGCAAAATGAGGCTTTACAAAGTATGACATGGAGGGATGCCAATAATTGTGGAAAAATGTATTAGATGAGGTAGTTTCCAGTTAGTTTGGATTTTTCCTCATTGTTTTCATTGTGAAAGTACTGTAAGATAAACTACCAGAAGATTATTTTTTTACAAGGAGTGCCAATAGTTGTGGAGGGCACTGTATATGATCTCTTGGTACAGTCAATATCAGATGAGACAAGAACAACAGGATGCCTTAAAATGAAAGACATTTGTTATCAATTAATACAAATGTTTCTGCAATGTTATGTAGGCTATCTATCCATTTAATTGTTTATTGAATTTCCTCCTTGGCCTACATGCAGTAAGGCCCTTCTCTTTACAAATCCGTGCAGAATTTTCCTCTTCTCTTCGTCTCTCTCTTCAGGGATTTTAGTGTGCCACACAGCAGACTGTGGTGTGGGCTTTTCTTCCTCAGTGGTCAATGTGGCCTGTGTGGTTGCATTCTGGGTAGTATTGCCCCTCCTCTCAAAAAATCCATGCAGGATTTTCACCCTCTCTTCCTCCATCATGTCTCTCTTCTCAGGGGTGTCAGCCGTGCGCCATGCACCAGCCTGTGCTGTGGGCTTCCCGACTGTAAGCTGGTATTTGTGCCAGTTCAGTTTCAGACGAGGCACAAGTCTCGCTCCGTCTCCACCACCATGCAGTGGGGTTGGGTTCTTACCATCCCCCTCGTCCAGCTGAGGTGTCCCGTAGTCAACAGATGACTTTTTTGGGTCTGTGGAGAGAGATTACATAATGATTGGAATTAGAAAATCTTACAACATTAAAATGTAGTTACAGTATCCATTTCAACTCTATTTAACCATCTGAAAATGTGATACTTACTGCACTCAGTTTCAGGAATAATGGGACAACATTTCATTCTCAAAACTAGTAAATAGTCTCCTCAGTTCCTAAACATTTACAGAATTTTGTTAAATGAAGAGGTGAAGCAGAACAGTGGTAAAGATTCTCATGCCCATCTTTTTTTTTTAAACATGTTGCTGGCATCAAATTCAAAATGAACATACATTTTCCATGAAATAGTCCAAATTTTCATTTTCAACATTGATATGTTGTCTATGTCCTTATTGCTGTTAATATTGGTTTATGAGACTTGTATATTATCACATTCTGTTTTTATTTTCATTTTACACAACGTCCCAACTTTTTCTGTTTTGGGGTTGTATGTCAGTGTGAAAACCAAGCCACGAGGTTGAGAGAATTGTCTGTAGACCTGCGAGACAGGGTTGTGTGAAGACACAGATCTGGGGAAGGATACAATAACATTTCTGCAGCATTGAAAGTGCCCAAGAGCACGGTAGCCTCAATCATTCTCAAATGGAAAAGTTTGGAACAACCAGCAGTCTTCCTAGATCTGGCCAAACTGAGTAATCCGGGACAAAGGGCCTTGGTCAGACAGGTAACCAATGGTCACTATGAATGAAATCCAGCATTACTCTGAGAGGATGAGAGAAGCGTAAAGAAGGACAAACATCAGTGCAGCACTCCACCAATCAGGCCTTTATGGTAAAGTGGACAAATGGAAGCCATTTTTTGCCGGGAGTTTCCCAAAAAGCACCTTAACGACTCTCAGACCATGAGAAGTAAATCATCTGGTCTGATTAAAACGAAGACTGAACTATTTGGCCACAATTCCCAACGGTGTGTGTGGAAGAAACCAGGCACTGAGCTGCACTGTCTTAACTCTCCTTCACCCTCCTCTCCTCAGCCTCCCTCTGCAGCTTCATATCCTCCCGTATGAGGTCCACAAGTTCATCTCCCTTTTTCCCCCTCTCCTCTCTCCTGCATGGCCTGGCCTCCTCCTCCATTTGGACACCCACTGCTCCTCTTGGCCCTAGTGTGTCCTCAGGGATTGAGGTGAATAGGACAGGAGGCTGAATTGATGGCCTCTGTCCTAAAACCTTATCCATAAGGACAAACCAGGGACAAGTCTCCACAGTGGGTTTCCCACCGACTCCCGCACCAGTCCCTGGGTACTTGCAATCCTACCGTAGAAGTCAAGCATGGCATTCAACAACAGCAAAACAAATTCCAGCAAATATGTGTTTATTTTCAATTTGAAAACATTAAAACATTTAAAGACCTATTGTAAATACCAGTGTGAAAAAATACTATCCAATCCTGCATGACAACTCTACTAGCTACAGAAAACCGACCTATTCAGCAGACACTTAAATGGCCATTAGCAGTGTTTTCCTACAGTAGCCTATATTACAAGCCACAGTGTGTATCTCGCACAGTTTCATCTCACACCTCAACATCGTATAGCGTCGGTGTGTTCCGGACTGTTGCTAACTGTCACCCAGAATGCTATGCGGGGATATTAATGTGGTGGTGATGTGACATCTTTAGTCATGTTTTAGGTTTTATTTACAGATTTATCATGTCGGGTATTAGTCAGTGTGTAGTCCTTATTTGGTTGTGCCTCCTGTGTTATCCTCATGTTGGTGTGTGTGATTACCCTGATTGTGTATTGCATGTGTGTTAGTGGCTACCCTTGTGTGTTCTCTGAAGCCTATAGGAGTGTGAGTCCTTCGCTTCCCCATGAAAAGCCATTGAACTGACTTGTGTAACGTTAATCGCTACAATATCGTATAACACCACATTGGTTTTGTCAGCCAAACAAAGAGTTGTATAGTGAGGTAGGCAACACATACATTATAAAGCTTTTCTGATATCTTCATTTTGCGGCTTTATTCTCTGAGAACAAATTGTCATTTCTATTCACGTTCACTCATTTCAATCTTCTTACATTCTGTGTGTCCTTTGTCTCGACTTTCTTTCAGGCAGTTTCCTCCTGTGCTTTGAAAACGTTGTGCTGATATGTTTGTATGTATCTGTGCATCACTCTGTTCACTCTGTATTATCTGGTTTATTCTTGCAGGTCTTGTTTATGCCATACCCTTTAATACATTAATACATCTACTCCCAAGAGTCCTTTGCACAGGTCGGAGAAACTTGTCTTTGTTGGTGTACAGCTTCAGCTATGCTCTGTGGTGCATTAGCATAGCGCTCGGCAGAGTTATTTATTAATGCACTTCATGTGGTGAGCGAAGGAGATCTTTCCCGTGGTGTCAGAAGATTACCTGTTTTGGGAAATATTTAATTAATAAGGTTATTTACATGCAATAGCAGCATTCTCTCCCTGGATCACTTATCTTCAGCTCAGTGTGTTTTATTTGATGAGCAGTCCCCACACACACACACACACACACACACACACACACACACACACACACACTTTGCATTTGTAATCTTGCCAATACAATGCTGGTGTTGCCTAACTGTGTGCACATGAAATTGGCATGAATTTTGGGTAACACTTTATTTTAATGTGTCGCTGTTACAGTGTACCTACCTAATTAGGTACAGTGGTACAACCTGTGTAACAACATGTACTATCAGGTACTATCATTGTACTTGCATTATGTATTTGTGGGTACCTACATATAGTTGTTACATTGTAATACTGAGTGCTTTTACAAAACTTTGCCAATTTGCCTAAATTTTCATCAGAGGCAAAGAGCTGACCTGAGACCTGCTGGATGGGGTAAATCTGGTTATGATAGATTTGATATACAAAGCATTCTTAGCTCCAGTCAAGGCCTCATTGTCTTCAGTGTACATGTAACAGCTGTGCTGCTACAACCTTGTTACTCTTTGATACAATGGAATAAACCTATTAAGTGTACCAGTTAATTACTTACATGTACATATGACATGTATGTTATGTCTTCGATGTCTTGGAACAGGTCTACTAATTCACTACAGTTGATATATGTATAGTACATATATCAACTGTGTTGGTACACACGTATTGCTCTTTGATACAGTGGCATAAACCCATTAAAATGAAGTGTACCAGTTAAGTACTTACAATTACATACAGTATTACATGTATGTTGTGTCATTGGTGTCTTGGAACATGTCTGCCATTACCCTACATACTGTAGTACATGTATCAACTGTGTTGGTACACATGTATTACTCTTTTGGTACAGTGGAATAAACCCATTAAAATAAAGTGTACCAGTTAAGTACTTACATCTACATATATACATCCTGTCAATGATGTTATGCATCCTGTCATTGATGTGTTGAAACGTGTCTGCTGTTACACCACACAGTACATGTGAATTAGTAGACCTGTTCCAAGACAAGACCTGTTCCAGTTTATTCCACTGTATCAAAGAGTAACAAGGTTGTAGCAGCACAGCTGTTACATGTACACTGAAGACAATGAGGCCTTGACTGGAGCTAAGCATGCTTTGTATATCAAATCGATCATGACCCGATTTACCCCATCCAGCAGGTCTCAGGTCAGCTCTTTGCCTCTGATGAAAATTTAGGCAAATTGGCAAAGTTTTGTAAAAGCACTCAGTATTACAATGTAACAACTATATGTAGGTACCCACAAATACATTATGCAAGTACAATGATAGTACCTGATAGTACATGTTGTTACACAGGTTGTACCACTGTACCTAATTAGGTAAGTACACTGTAACAGCGACACATTAAAATAAAGTGTTACCGAATTTTGTTTGTTTACCTGCATGTGGGTGAACATGCCTATACTCAATCTTCTTCTGTCTATTCCATAGATTATCTTTTTTACCGGTTCAAGGTTTAATGTATTCAATCGAATGTCTTGTTGTATTCAATCGAATGTCTTGTTGTTTGCCAGTATATAGACACACACACACACACACACACACACACACACACACACACACTTACACAGACCAACACAAACTCCTTCCCAAACACAAATAAGTGTCCTTGCTGTGCTTATAAATATCATCCCCTTTATTTCCCTGTCTGGGTAGCAGCAGTATAAATATAACATGTCCTCCCGGTTGGAGAGATGAGGAGGGGAAGCACAGGTAAACCTCTCACTGCTCTCTCCCCCTGGGGTCATGGCTTCACCTTGCAGCCTTCCTCTGCGCCCTAAGATGCAGAATTACAGTATTCAGTTGGTGGTGCTAAGACTCAGTGATCCCTCATTATCTTAGCGGGCAGATGAGACTTTGCATAATAATTAGAGTCATTTGTCACTTGTTGCACAGGGTTCAGGGTAAATTAATTACTTACGCACTTACATGTAGTGGCACTAGGTGAGGGAAATTTGGTCTCTGCATTTATCCCAATCCGTGAATTAGTGAAACACACTGCACACAGTGACCACACAGTGAGGTGAAGCACACACTAATCCCGGCGCAGTGAGCTGCCTGCAACAACAGCGGCGCTCGGGGAGCAGTGCCGTGCCTACTGGTCGGGGTTCGAACCGGCAACCCTCCGGTTACAAGTCCGAAGCGCTAACCAGTAGGCCATGGCTGCCCACTTCTGATTAGTCTCGCCTCCCGCCATGCATTTCTGCATCATCAGAATCATTGCATCATTTCTGCACCTCGTCAAGCAAGTGGGCACATGTGTAATTGTGAAAAAGGAGTCCTCTCTTTTTCCCCCACGACAAACTTTTGCAAAACTGCCTTGTGTCACACTTGCATGAACTGCAGTCAAACACTCATCTGCACTTTATTCCAGGTTTATGGCTGTGTATGGGTTTATGTTGTATGTATGTGTCTGTATTAAGGTGTTGATTTTAACTGTGATAAGGTTAATGGTACAGACCACCACCCCCCACATTCCCTATAATGGTTTAGCCCAGACCTAATTGGGTAATTGCCTAGCCTATTTAAAGGCAGGCTTATTTCACATGGGAGAGAGATACAGTAGACTGGAAACACAGGAGAACCAGGCAGACATGCGGAAGAGCTTGAGGTCCAGAAATCAGGGAAGGCATGGAGTTTGTTTGTTTAATATTAAGTTAACCTTGCTTGTTGTGAGGCAAGGTTGGAGTGTGAGGTCCAGAGTTATGCAAGGTCGCCTTGTTTGGACAGGGAGCCTAAAAAAGAGTAGGTTCCAGGTGCCTAGTTAATGGCACGGTACGTGTTTGTTTGTCGACTGAAGAACCCTGTGTTTCATGTTTTGGACCCCTATTGTGCTCCTGGATCTGCCTGTTGGTTTATGGACTAAATAAATTATATTTCTGTATGGAACTGCTGTCTCCTGCCATCTCCTTCCCTCAGCACCACCTAATCCAGTGGCGCACCTCCCTAAACGTGGGGTGGTCGCCTCGGTGCCTCACAGTAATGCATATTTCATCTACAATGTGAGTGACAATGGACATTGTTTGGAAGTTTCAGCTCTCTGTCCTGCAAGTTGCACGCCCCCCTTTCTTTTTCCGTATTCAGTTCAACGCACCTCCAACTAATTAGCCCCAATCAGCCACAGACTTTATTAGACGGTACCTGTGCCCACAGCCCTTTTCTTTTGTTCAAGCCACATTGAGTAATTCTGATGTACGTTGCTGCTGGCAATACCGTTTCTCCCGCCTCGTGCATGTTTTTGAGCTATTTAAATTTCATACGTCTACTTTTATGGGTGTTGCTAATTTGATTATTTATGCATTTGTTTTATTGATATTGAACATTACAAGCTTGACTCAACCTTTACATGTAAACAGGTCAATGTCTGGCCCGAGGAACAGTCCTTGTCCTCTGGAGAAAAGAATGTTTGCAAAGCTATTTGAAAAAAAGAGGCTCTATCAACGTGTTTAAGTTGCAAACCAGAAGTAGTTTTGTGGGGGGAAATGTTGACAGCAGTTCTGAACTGGTCAGCAGGAAACTCTTCTACCCTATGGGCATTCTGCATGCTATTGCCCCAGCCCAGCCTGTACGTATCAGTTCTCCACCAAACCATGCACTCCATGGGGCCACACAACCATTCAAAGGTACACTGTTCAATAATAATCGCTGCACCATAAGTCAAACGGCCTATCTGCTAAATTTATGCTAAAATCCGCTAATTTTCTGGCGCTAGACATTTCAGTCACACACTCTGCACCTCTTCATACGAGCCTCTATTCACCAGCTGGTATCCATGTTGTTATGAATAGCTTCAGACATGCTCCACAGGACTCCTTCAATTAGTCACACAAAACAGTTCATCATGAAATAATTGCAGCAGATTATAGTTCATCTAATTATAGTTAATATGGATAAATAATAACAAACAAACTTATTTATGAACACAAACATGGCAATGAGTCGAATGAGATTTTGCGAAGACTTGGAGCTTGGTTTAGCTGCAGTAGTCCATTGCTACAAAGGAGTTTTACAATATGTTAATGTGAAAAATGACTAAAGAATAACACAGATCAAGTTTGACCCATGCAATGTACTGCAAAAAGTAAAATCAAACCAAGTGTTATTAATTATAGTGGGTGGAATCCACTATCTTGAAATATCCTGGCTTATTATAACCTTTTCTTTTGACCTTTTCAAGAATGAATGCGACTCTAACCGCTTAACAGTACAGACATGTTGAAATAACCATTCTGAAGGTCTGTAGGGGGGCAAGAGAGTTATTATTTCACATTTTTTAAAAAGTTTATACTTTTTGAGAAATAGGGGATTAAAAATTATGTTATAAAGGCCTAAAGCCAGCTGCGCTCGTTAAGCTCCCAGAGTAGTTCCTGGGCTAATCAGAACACTGCACAGGTGTCACCTGTGAATCCAACTGTCTCCACTTCTAATGCATACAATCTGGCGCTCCCTAAAACTACACATCCGGTTTAACCTGTTGAGGAGTACGATCACAAATATGTGATTAGAATGTTCTTTCCGCATTATGATGCAACAATTACCCTCAGAGATTTTCCCGGGCTAATCAGAACACTGGCACAGGTGTCACCTGTGAATCCAACTGTCTCAGCTTCTAATGCATACAATCTGGCGCTCCCTAAAACTACACATCCTGTTGAAGTGTTTTCCGTGAGTCAAAATAAAAGTCACAGCCATATCTCATGCTTTGCACATTATATCTCCAGAACGGCTTGATGCACATGCTTCAAATTTGGTACGAGTGTTTGTATGGACTCAAAGATGAAGTGAGTTGATTTTGGAGGTCAAAGGTCAAGTCCATGAATATTCTGAGCGCGATATCTCAAGAATGCCTTGACATACATGCCTGAAATTTGGTATGAGTGTTTGTATGGACCTAAAGAGGAAGTGAATTGATGTTGGAGGTCAAAGGTCAAATGTCAAGGTCAAAAACACCTTGAGTGTTATATCTCAAGAACGCCTTGACACGTAAGGTTTTTTAGGTACGAGGGTCTGTATGAACTCAAAGATTAAGTGATTCAATGTTGTTTCCAGGAATCTCCCCACCAACATTAAGCCAGCAGCTTTCTTTCCATCCACTACTGTAATTCCTCTGGCATTATATTTCTAGTCTTATATTAATGGTGCTTTCCAGTTGTCTCGTAAATCATTGTACACCCACCCGTACAACATGTACGAATAAGTTGGTTTAGGAACGCCTTTCTCTCTCGAGGGGCATTAGCAGGAGGCTAGTCATTGTTATTGTTTTGTGCTACATGTAGCCTCTAGCTAAATGGCTGGAAAACAAATTGTTACATCAAAGATGGTTGATTACGAAGATACTTCATGAGAGGCCATTTCCTGTCCCTGGAAATGTATGCAAATAGGGTAGCAGTACACGCCCCCGCACATTTAGGCAGTGATCGGGCTCTCTTTTTAACATTGAGGTCTATGGCAGAATCCAAGAATTTCCCAGAATTTGTCCAAGCCTTATTTTTCTGAGCAATGGATGCACATTTCGGACACGGTATCATGATCTCCAAACCCTCCTCCCTATTTCAGTAGAATGTCGTGATAGTATGACCCTCCAGTCGAGAGAAAATCAACATTAATGAAGGTGTACACCAAGTTTATTTTGTACTCCGGCTTGTCTGGCGTGGAACCGAGGCGTTTAAACGTAAGTCATACGTCAGTGACACGCCCCTGTGCAGGCGGGAACTGAACCAGAGCCCGTCTCTGACTGAACTCCACTTTGCCCTCATAGACATGAACTAGGACGACCCATCTTGCTACGCATTCATTATCTTTGGTTACATTGTATTGCAGGCACAGCCAAACCGCAATGCATGAATTGGTGACCGGATTGAAGCAGCAATGTCTATCTCTCTCTCTATCTCACTATATCTATCAATCTAGTGTAGTGTGTAAGAGCATTACATCAACATTAACATGACCAACACAGTACATATGCAAAAAATACATGTCATCTCATCTCAACTATGGGCGCAGCCATGTTTGTTGTAAGGTCGTATGTCCACCTCGGGATACCCTCAAGTACTCCGAGGTAAAGTGGGCGTGCCTGCCCAAAATGCCGCAAGAAAGCTGGGTAATTTACACTTTCCAACTCGGGCGGGGGATTTACGAGACAACCGGAAAGCCCCATAAGATCAAAAATATATTTGGTATTGTTTTTAGTATGAAGAGACTTACCTAGTGCACTCTCCAAAGATCATTTTGACTTAATTTAAGACTTTGACTTATTTTAAAGAGTCTTTAACTTATTTTAAAGAGTCTTATCAAGTTTGACTTTGACTTATTTTAAAGAGTCTTATCAAGACTAATTTACTTAATGCACTGGCAGCCAAATTTTCTTTTTTGGGACAAATGTGCTTGTTTTCATGATGAAACATCTGAAAATAAAACAAACTCTTCTTAAATTAAGTCAACTGAAAGCGCTAGGTAAGTCTCAAGTACACTCTCAAGGATTCGGATATGGTGACCCAGTGTAATTCATTTTAATAAGTGCTCCTACAGTTTCCTAGCCTGACAGTCATACTCAATTCTAGTCAGAATATGAGTCTGATACTGCTCCATTGGGACGTAATTATGGGCCGTGTTTCAACCGATACAGGGGGGGAATGCCTCTACACTTGGATAGACCTAACCAATCAGAGCAACAAAATAGCTTACCATGAGGTGTAGGAAGAAAACACATGAACCATCCTTCTTCTCCTATATCCCCTCCGTTTTTAAAAATAATTCTGTTGAACAGTGATATGCTATAAACATGTTAAACAGCTGGGAAAGGCTGTCGCAAATCCCTCAAACAGGTGGTCAATCAGAGATTTCAAATGAACATGTTGCAATGCAACAGCGCTGTTTTCCCTTGATGAAAGTGAAACCACGAGTTTTTCCCACATCTCAACTTTGACCAAAGTTTTCAGAAATAATCGTTTTCAGTGATACAACCTCATTAAATAATATGAATTTTCCATATGGGGTCTTAAAAGCCATGTATCCTTCTAGCCACAGCGTTTTTGTTTCAAAACTTAAAAATAAGCCTAATCAAAGTGTGCTCAGATGACGTGATAGACCAGGCGCTGTTGCTCACCTGTCCATCATCGTAAAGCCTGATTTGATTGGTCCGCCCGATATAGGGCGAGCATACTTCCACCACAATGGAACAATGCCAGACCGAACTTCCCGACCTCAAATGTTGTGGGCGGGACTAAGTTCGGAATGGCACCCAGGCTAACAGTTTCCAGTAGGTGGTAGCTGTGTATACAAACAACATTCAAAAACAAACCTGCCCAGTCTAGGTCACTTGATTGGTAAACAAAACATTTCCAAGTATCATGTCATTGCAGATTTGTTTTGTAGATTCCATGTAACTAAAAGTAGCTGTTTAATAAAGATGGTGTTATTCGAGGGCAGCAGACTATGATGTCTGTTCTTCTTTTATCTTTTTTTCTTTGTATCTACAGTAGTCTTATGACCTCATTCGACAATATACTGAGTACACATTCAGTAAAACTTGCATTGAAATATTCCACAGTGAGACTAGACATTGCAGTAAAATAAAACAGATAGCAGAGAGATGGAATATGCTCATGAGTTTATTTAAGCCACTAAAGCTCTTTTCAAACGTCAATAAATATGCAGAGATACCCTTGACAAGAAAGATCTTTCTGACTGCACTGTTGTTGGATATTTAACTGGATATTTACCTTTTCTGTTTGTCTGATTTCATTATATAAACAAGGACACCTACAGAATACTGATGCAGTATAGAGGAGACTGTAGAGAGGAAGTAGTATATTGTAATGTATAGTAATCCTATAGGCCTAGTAATACTGTATGTATAGTAATCAGAAGACTACTATTTCTAAGAAAATACTATTTCTGTATTGAAAATATACAAGTTCATACGCTGATACGGAAGTTTAGAGGGACTTTAATGCTTTCTTTTATGAACCACAAAACTTTTTGTCAGCTGGAGTTTCTCTTGGTGGGGCATTTAAAAGAGTCTTTTCAGTTGGTAACACAGCATGTTTGGGGCGCTAGCTCACAGCAGTTGATCTGCACATTCACATTGTTACAGATAACAGCTGTTAGTCAAAGTCAGGACAAAAATACAGGCATTTTGCCAAAATGTCCTCTCACAATCTGCCATCACTTTATGAGCAAATACATAAAACAACACATTTGTTAGTGGACATGAGTTTATTTTGTCAGACCACAGAGCTAGCCTGGGTGTTCCCATGCTGCCTTGCGCGCGATTTGATTCACGCTGCTAAGGCAGCCTGGAAACCATGGAGCAAATTTTCGCCTGAGATAGGGAACCAATCACAGAACAGGGGGGAAAGCAAGACGATGATGAGCTATGCACAGACGCATTTGATAGACATCCGTGGCACCCAATAAACGGATCTGAGCATTTTTTTCAAATACGAGAAAATGAACGTTTGGTTCCCAGACCACGTCTCATTGAGAAGTGGTGGCGCTAGCCAGGCTACCACAGAGCCATTGTAATAAACCCTTTGTGCTATTAATCATCATCTCTTGGCCCCTTATTAGTTGAGCGCAATTCATATTTTAACACTTTCAATAACCTTTGGACACATGGACAGATGTAAAGTAATCCCTGCTCATTGTGAGTGATGTAAAATCATTAGGAAGGGAAAAGAAAATAGACTGTCATTAATCAGCCTTTTTTTCTCGACCATCTTTTGAGAGCTCAGTTTTATTTCATTGTCTGAAATGACATGGGACCATCTATGGGGGACCTCAGTGAGACACAGCCCTTTCATACAAAGGAAAATAATCATGAGCTGATATGAGGTAATGAGTTTGTTTCTCAAGAGAATAAAGGGGGGGGGGGGGGTGTGAAAAAGAATAAAGTATATGCCCCCATCATGAACCTCATCTGCAGTCTGCACTCCTCTCCACTCCAGAGACCTGAGTTAAAAAGGGTGCTCATTTCTTAATGGAACAATTTCTGCCTAATTAAAACCTGAACAGATGTGAGGCAGCCTTTTGCTTTGAGTTCAAATCACAGGAAATTACAGGCATGGTTCTACAACTTACATTTACAAAACACTTCAAACACCTGCTTTTTTGTGGAGTATTAGAGTATTGTGTGTAGATTGATTAGACAAAAAATGACCTGAATCCATTTTAAGATGAGACTGAAACACAAAAAAATGTGGAAAACTTCAAAGGGTCTGAAAACCTTCCGGTAGCACTTTATTCTGTATTTCATATGTGAGGTAACAGCCTGAATGCTCCTGATGCACACCCACCCATGTGTCTTATCTCGTGTGGATGCCCGTGATAGTGAGGTACGAGGCTGCCCTCGTATGACTTCAGTCGACCTTCTGACAAGGAACTGTGCGTTCCACCCTGATTGTATCTCTTTCTGACCTGGAAGTGATTGCCCACTCATGCTCGTGCGTATGTGTGTGTGTGTGGTGTGTGTGATGTGTCTGACTCTGACTGTGCCCAATGTGTCGTACTATATGTGTGTGTGTGCGTGCTTGTGTGTGTGTGTGCATGCGCCGAAACTCCCATCTCGTGTTTGTCTTTGACAAACAAACTGAGAGTGGCCTACTCAGACTTTTACCTAATCCCCTCCATCACCCCATAATTCAGAGAGTTGCCCTCATTCACAAGTGTTTTTGCTTAAAAATCTAGTGGTGCTGTGTTAGCACTCCCACTAGAGCGAGCATCTCAGACGTGCGGCGGTACTTAATGAAACATGACAGAAATATAATGAATAAATTTAAAGGTCCCTGGTGGCTCACTTGGGAACAGAGCGTGAGAGGAGTTTGCTTAAAACCCACATCTCTGAATTACTCTCTTGGGTTTGTGCCGCATCTTTAGGTCGACCAGCCAGGCTCAACTGAAGTTGTCATTCAAAGGGATCAGGAAACTTCAAAGGCTCTCACAAAGATGCTGGTACATTACTGCCATCTAGTGGCGGACTTATGCCATTGCACTGTCACAGAGCTAAAAATAATATTTGCACTGAACAGTCAGGTGAGATTAAATGAGGTAATTACATTACTTACATTATTCATCAGTCATGAGTCTGGATCCCCGAATAGCAGGAAATTACTATCGGTGCATATATGAAATACCTAGATGAGGGTTATTACCAGGAAATTTCACTGATTCAGATGATTTTCACGAAAATGATGTTACGGTCGTTATGTTGAGAGAAAGGAGAGGGGAGGAAAGTAGGAACAAAGTGAGGAAAGAGAGAATGAGAGGGAAGCGCTAAAGCATCAGTGGCCTCTGAGAATGAGAGGGAAGCTCTGAAGCATCAGTGGCCTCTGAGAATGAGAGGGAAGCGCTAAAGCATCAGTGGCCTCTGAGAATGAGAGGGAAGCGCTAAAGCATCAGTGGCCTCTGAAGTCTTTTCAACAAAAGTTAAATTCATTGATTTGGGTCTGACACCAAATAGCAGTGTGTGTGTGTGTGTGTGGTATATGTATCAGGTCCATCAGTCAGACGTGTGTGTGTGTGTGTGTGTGTGTGTGTGTGTGTGTGTGCGTGTGTGTGTGATATGTACTAGATGGACTGGCCTCTTAGTGAACATAATGTGGCAGTGGATAACTCATGCATCTTTAATGCCGTGGGAGATCTCCACAGAAACCCTGCACTCCAGCTGTGAAGAAGACATCATCCATTATGAACACAAAAAAGATGGAGAGAGAAAGAGAAAGAGAGAGAAAGAAACAAAAGTCAGCATACAGTATGAGTATGGATATTCATTTTACACACACACACACACACACACACACACACACACACACACACACACACACACACACACACACACACACACACACACTATATCTCCTGCCATCTTCATAACATGAACAAGAGAGTATAGCTAAGTCCCCCCCCTTTCCCCTTCTCCTTAGCCAGGGATGCAGTGGAGGCTAAACGCAAGTAAACACAGTACCCTCCTCTGAAATTTCAGAAATAGAATTTATCCCTAGAGATTAGAGTTTATCCACCTCTCAAAAGAGTTTATTCACCAATTACAACTTTTAACATTTAAAAATCACACTGTATTATCCACATTCACAATATGTAAACTCATCAACACTCCAGGAGCCATTTAATACCACTGGTATTGTTATAAACATTGGACAATAACCTCTGCCATCACCAAACATGTTCTGAATGCCTTTTTAAAAAATCTGATACCGCATGGTGCAGTCCAG
The DNA here is from genome assembly GCF_018492685.1 of Alosa sapidissima. Taxonomy (NCBI): domain Eukaryota; kingdom Metazoa; phylum Chordata; class Actinopteri; order Clupeiformes; family Clupeidae; genus Alosa; species Alosa sapidissima. The sequence continues at coordinate 15,512,083 of NC_055961.1, read as the reverse complement.
CTTACCGTGATCACAGAATTCATAGTTTACCCACCTTTTATTTTACCACTACACCCCTGTCCTTGTCCCCATGAAACTGAGTTGCAAGGGAAATGTTCGCTGGCAAAAAGGACAACCTTTATGTCTGTTCTTACGAGCTTTGGTAATGTAATCTACACCCAATTCTTTTCAAAATCATGTAGATAACAAAGATTCTAGAACAGAGCTCTGTTCTAGAATCTTTGGTAGATACTAATCTCATCCGTGTGGCGAAATCAGTAACAGACATTCTGTGGGCAGTTCAAAAGCTAGAAATATTACAAAGCAGCCACTAGATGGCAGCATTACTTCACATGTAAACTTCAAAGGCCCCTGTCATCAGAGAGAAATAAATGATCAAATCAGTGATACTTAAAACATTCAAATAAATAAGCTCATAGCATGATGAAATGCTACTGCAATGTGCACATAGTGAGCTGCTCAGATTAGAGGAGCGCATCGACAACTGCATTCCAAACACTTTGTCTGCTCCATTACACATAGGTTGATGTTTCCCATCACTGATGAAGCCACGTAACATGAACTAATGATGGTGGGAATGCCTGTAATTCCGCTCAAAGGAAGGAAAATGGAAGGCGAGTCACACTGTTGTCAGTCCCCATGAAACAAGAACAGGGGTACAATCAAGAGCCCAAAAACAAGATCTACCCGCAAATCATTCACTTTCATTACTGCGCGTGTGTGTGTGTGTGTGTGTGTGTGGGTGTGTGTGTGTGTGTGGGTATGTATGTGTAAACACCGTCTCTAGTCTTTAATTGTACTTGATTGAAGTCTAAGTCTAGTTTTCATAAACAGCTCCAAAGAGACGGGATATGTAGGTATGATTGGATGATTGGGAGCTTTGCCTTTTTGCAAACATAATCTCCCACGACCAGCGACATTTGAAAATCCTTGGAAAAACACAGTGACCTGTGTCTGCCGACTTGTTTAAAACATTTTCCAGTAATAATTTCAACAAAGAGATCTATTTTTACAAGAATACATTCCAAGGGGAAAAACAATCTATACTAAGAGATAAAGTCTATAAAATACAAAAGAGATGTACCTTTTTCTGTCCTTGCTCATGTCAATGACCTTTTCCTCCTTATCTCCTCCTCTCCCACCCTCAGGAAATCATCTTCCTTCTTGGCTTTTTTTGTATGTCATCAGTGTCTGACAATATGGGGGCAGATGTGACATTGATGTGAATAAATCTGATTGAGCTGTTTGTGCGTGCGCGTGTGTGTGTGTGTGTGTGTGTGCGCGCGCGCGCGCGCGCGTGTGTGCATATGAGTGTTTGTGTGTGTCTGTGTCCATCTGTGCTTGTCTTTGTGCATGTGCCTATCTGTCCACATTGCTGTCTGCACATAGCCAGTGTCTGAATATGTCTCTACCATGCACAGGATGTACCATGCACAGGATGCATCATTGATTTGGGGTGGTTGCACGTGTAAGGTGACACTACAGCCTTTCTGGCTGGTATTGGATGGGCTCTCATGTCCTACATGTCCGCCGCCTAAGCTGGGCTTTGATTACGTCCGAATTGACACATGATCCAGACCTGCATTACTAGATCAATGGAGCGCTAAAGCTATGGAGACAGATGAGCTGCCTTTTAATAACAGGGGATTTGGAGATTGTGAATTAAGCAGTGTCACTGTTAGCATCTTTTTTAAATGCCCCATGTCATTAAGAAAACAAAATGGTTTGTTGGTCTGGAGAGCTTAGTGCTATGCTTCATTGAGAGTTTAGTGGCTTTGTGGTCTGGTCATGTCAGATTCTTTTGCAGTGAAACACACCTTGTGTGTGTGTGTCTGTGTGTCTCTCTCTCTCTCTCTCTGTGTGTGTGTGTGTGTGTGTGTGTGTGTGTGTGTGTGTTTGAGTGTTCCAGTGACCCTTAAACTGGCCCATAATCAGATCATTATGATGATGTCTCCATGGAGTCTGTGTCGCTGCAATGAGCTGATTAACAACGGCTTTAATTGTGTTTCAAAACAAGGTGCCCTCCCTCTACACACACACACACAGAGACAGAGAGACAGACTCACACAGGCATACACACACACATACACACACAGACACACGCACACATACACACAAAATAAATGAGGGAGAAAAAGAAGGAGGGAGAGACAGACACAGACAGAGGGTGGCATCTCATGGCGCCATGATGGTTCACTGGCGCTGAAATGCCAATGTGCCAGTCTGGTGTCCATCTGCATTTATCAGACCACAGGGCACGCAACGTGCACAAGTACACACACATACACACACACACACACACACACACACACACACACACACACACACTACTATGTCATGGCATTTTAGGTTCATATCCAAATTAATGAACTAAAAGTCTTGAGCTCTTGTTTTATTGGAGCGGCTGCCATAGGACTCTGGGCATCCGTGCATATGTCAGTTCATCCCACTCACACCTTCTCATCCTTTCAGTTCCTCCATCCATCTTAGTCCTCGTCCTGTTAACCCTTAAAGGAGTACCGTCACACCGGTGTGACGGGAATGTTGAGAAATGAACGTTCTAAAGAATATCTGGGTTCATTGAATTCAACATAGAATTTTACAACCTTCAATTGTTGCGGAACTTAGAATGTTCAAAAACCTACACCTTTCATTAGGGACACAACCGAGGGACAAAACTGAGGTCGCATCAAGGACATGGCAGGGAACCGGGCAATCCCATAGTCCAAATGGCATTACACAATATTCGGTCCTGTCCAGGGCTGAGTTCCCTGCTTAATTCTGTCATCTTAACCATCATTAAAACCCCATTGGAAACACTGATGAAAGCTACTTATGGAGCCCAATGCCCGGAGAGAATGTAAAGCTTCCGTGAACATGTGCCTGAAAAGAGCCGTTCAGTAGTTAGCGACATTGTGAAGCTAACATTTTTGTCCTGAAGGGAGTATAACCTATATATGAGTGGGGGAGGTTTCCTAGAGACTTTAAATAATCCTAAATGCTCTCCTGAACTCTGTCCACACGGAGACAAGCAGCGCCGTCACGTGGCCCCTGGAGTTTAGCTCCACACTGATAAATAGTTGTCTTTTCTTATGGGGCGAAACACCACACAGCCTGACCTTTAAATCACACAAGTCATAAGAATGGAGTGATTTATGACCAGCCCCATGTACTCTGTCATTATTGCCATGAGAGAAAAAGCAGAGGGATGCCGTGGTTCTCTGAAAGAATGTCAGTCAGGTATTAAAGATGAAGACACTGTCATCATGAAATCATTCATAACATAACATGACTCACGTAGTAGCTGCCTCTCGCTCTATCTCTCTCTCTCACACACACACACACACACACACACACACACACACACACACACACACACACACACACACACACACCTACACACACACACACACACACACACAAATCAGTGTGAATGTTCTTATCCTCTTCCGCTTGTTCCAGTCATGTCGATGTGATTCTCGTGCCGCTGTCCTCGTCAGTGTGATGATAATGAGATAATGACAAATGCTCAGTGGCTCTCTAATCAGCGTTTCACCTTAAATCACGGATGTCCTTAATCCCCACTGTGATGGATGGAGCGGAAAGTTTGTTTGCTAGCTGCTCCCCCCCCCCCCCCCCCCCCCCAACCCCCGCCCCTGCCAACGACAAGGCCACCGATGTGACTGACCGCCCCCCTGTGTGCTTTGCGAAGCCAGGGATCATACCCTGGAACAACATGGCGGCCAGCTCAATCTGGCAGGCATCCGGCATGGTCCACTGGAACTCCGCACTCACACACATTCATCAGACCGGACACTGTAAAAAAACAGGGTGTTGTTGGCCAGCAAAAGACTATTTCAATACACTTAGGTGAAAATGAAACTGAACGAAGTTAGACTTAGTTCCTTAGTTCCTGTATGTGTCATATTGTAGTATTAAATCTATCATGGTAAGTGTTAATGGTGCACATTTACTGTAAATAGAGGTTCCAAAGCACTTTTCAAGTTAGTATTTCAAATTCAGCCATTCAGCCAATGGCAAAGGTTGTTGAACATCCCATTCTGGTCTTTCTCACACACATGATCCTTTTGCTTGTGTGCTTTTAAGGTAGACAGACAAAATGGCAGTTACTGATTAATATCGTTCTAACTGAAGGCTTGACATTAATTGTTGGCAGTTAGCTATTGAGTACTCAGGTAATTGTGTTGTTTTACGATGCGAGCCATTGAGCCGGGCGGCTGTCTTTGAGGGCCCTTGGTGGTGATGACAGCGTCCGACGTCACAGGTCACCGAATATACCACAGATGTCGCATGTCAGCGCTCAGATGGCGTGTAATGAAATAGACCAGTGTAACCTCGTGTACTTATTCACTTAAGGCCTCCCTGGAGTCCCCGAGTCCATAATGCCAAAGGATCAGTCAGACAAGGGGGGGGGGGGGGGCGGGGGGTTGGGGGCTGGCGAGGGGTAAGAGGAGGACAGGAGGGTGGCGGCCAAGGAGCCGCTGAGAGATCGCACCACAAAGTCATCTGCACAAGTCATCTGAGAGCTGGATAGAGGAACTCCTCCAGGGAGCTGTGGGTCTGTGTGTGTGTGTGTGTGTGTGTGTGTGTGTGTGTGTGAGAGAGTGTGAGTGTGTGTCTATGAGTGTGTGCATGTGTGTGTATGTGGCTGTATCTGTGTTTGCACTTACAGTAAGTAAAGACTCTGCATGGATGTGTGAGAAGCATGGTGTCTGTATATAAGTGGGTCTGTGTGTTTTGCTGTTAGTGTGTGAGTATGACTGAGTGTGTGTGTGTGTCTATCAGGTGGGACGAGGAGTGGTAGATTCTGCCTCCAGGGTGAGTTTACCATTCACTAATGAAGCCTTAAGGGCTACAGTGGCAGCCCAGCTGCAGGTTTATAGATCCCTGTATGGATCAGGGCTAATGGAGGGTTGAATGAAAAGACCTCAGGGCTGAAAAGTGAGGCACTTAGAGTCTACTTTAGCCAGCAGCCCCCAGGTCCAGCTCCAGCTCCAGCTCAGACAAACAGGCAACCCCGACTCAAAGACACACATTCTCACGTCAATACAAAGTGACACACACACACACACACACACACATTGCCACACACACACACACACACACACAGGGTATTACTTGGAACATATGGTCACATACATATAGGCACTCAAGTTCTCAATTATTTGGGTCACACACACACACTCAGCCAATTTCCAGCTTACACCCCCAATAATTTGTGCGTTATGTTTTAGTTTCTGGGGAAAAAACAATGAACTCTAGCAGTTGTCAAATTAGTTAAGCCAAGCGGTCACCCTTGCTACTTGTCTCTGTCTGTCTCTCTGTCTCTGTGTGTGTGTGTGTGTGTGTGTGTGTGTGTGTGTGTGTGTGTGTGTGTGTGTGTGTGTGTTTCTTTTGACAAAAGCATTATTGATGAAGCTGGAGCAGAGTAAATGCCTCTGCCCAGACTGGCTAATTGGACAATTAGTTTCCTCCAGAGGTGCAGTTTGGGTATTTGGTAGTTAATCATTTGTGCACTGCTAAAATTCTGATTGGATGATTGGATCTGTATACCTGCACTGTCTTTATTGGAGGAATCTAACGATTGAATTGAATTAGTTTGATTCATTGGTCTCTGGGAAAGTTAATTCCAACACACTCTCCATTGGGTGTATAGAAGCATATATTGTAGCAAATAGCATTTAGGTTCCCCCATTTAATTAGTTGCTATTGTAGATTAATAGAACTGAATAGTGACTGCCTACTCTGGTTCTGGAAGTAAAAATCCCATTCATGTTCTCCATTGAGAGAAATAGATATTATTTGATTATGATCCATCAAATCATAAGCATTCCATGTAGACTTACCACAAGCTATGAGATTGTAAAGTGATTGTATACTAGACGCCACAGGTTTGTATATCATGTTATGTTTTATTTGCGATTTCAAAGAGAAGTACTACACTACCCAAATTCTTTAAGTGTACAGTTGTAGGAGTTAAAAAACATTGGTAATTGGTAGCAATGGTTGATGGCATGAGTAGTTCCCTCACTCTGAAAAAAGAATTTGTACAATCTTTTTTAGTGTTTTTCTGTTTGTTTTTTGCTCGCAATTAAATGTTTTATGGTCACGATTCACCCGGCAGCTGGTTGGTCTGAGGCCATGAATTATCAAGAGAAAATGAAGGCTAAATGTATCATTCATCCCCCCGGGGCCATTGTGGAGGTGTGCAGTCACTGTTGAGCTTCTCTCACAATGGAAATAAAGGGGCTACACAAATATATATTGAATAGGCTGAAATATAATACCACAAATGTTAATATGCTTATACAATATGTACAATTTTAAACAAAGAGTCTCTCTTTCTCTGATTATGTGTGTTGTAGTTGTCATCCACCAATTAAAGTATTCTCTTAAATGTTTCCGTTTGGCTTTGTAGTGGCAAAGCAGGGTCCAAGTCTCTGTGAGTCAGTGGTGTGTGTGTGTGTGTGTGTGTTTGTGTGTGTGTGTAAGTGTAGGAGTGTGAGTGGATTTGTGTCAGGTCTGTGCCAGAAGCTTTCAGAAGCCCCTATTGTGCGTCCCCTTTTGTTCAATTTGTTCTCTGATCTTAGGGGAGGCTAAATTCAGTTTAGCCACTGCATTACCCTCATTTGAGACTTGCCCAGCGCGGGGCTGGGAACGAGATGACTGAGCAATGACACCTGTTGTGCACTCAATAAGGCGTACCGCGTCTGCATGGAGCGCGCTCAAGGGGATGGATGCCTGCTGGAAAAGCATTGCCCAGTCTCCACACGCACACACACTCACACACACCGTTCGAGCAGGCCGAAGCTTCGAGTGCCAGCCTAGGGTATCTCTGCATCCTGTGCCAACCTGTTTGTGCTTACAGTGCCAGGCTTGGTGTTATCCTCAGTGGCAGCTTGGTGTTCGATTGGGAGGGGAACACAATTCAGATCATAACAACAGCAGAGCTATCAGCGTTTACAACAGATGGACACACATGGGTGACCGATAGAACAAGAGGATGGAAAAATAGGCGGAAGGGAGCTTTTTTTGGGTCATCTTGCTGCCTGTAATTAGGTGCATGTCTGCATCATGCGTCATTATGGAGAGGCCCCTGTGAAATGATGTGTGCATTATTTAAGAATACTGTGTTTGTTTTGGTGCTTGAGTCTGGTGAGGTAATCGCAATGTGACTGTTCAACACTAATGAATTGGAAGAATCATTAGAGAAGAAGGCCAGCCCTCGTTTTGCACTCTGTTGTGTAAGAGCCCATGGCGCTGTGTGTGTGTGTGTGTGTGTGTGTGTGTGTGTGTGTGTGTGTGTGTGTGTGTGTGTGTGTCTGTGGGAGTGTGTTTGTTTTTTTTTACTTTTTAGCTTGGAATCAGGCATCGGGCCCTTTGTGCTCTGCCCATTGTGGTGCGTCGGCATGGAAACGATGCGTTGTGACACCTGGCCCACATGCGCCGGGCCCTCTGAAATGGACCTCATCAGCACCAATCAGATCAGCTCCCTTAAACATCAGCACCAATCAGGTCAGCTCTCCCGCAGACATGACCGACGCCACGGAAACAGGCGACCTAGTTGGGTTCTTAAAGGAACAGACCCCGCTTTGAACCCCCCTAAATCCCTCCAAACGAAAAACACAAATTTAGATAGTCAGTAACAACGAATTTTAAAAACTATCCCAGGCACCTGTCTTTTTGATGTATGTCATCGGAGAGGCATATTTTTGTCATGTTTTCGGTGAACAGGATTTGCTCTATACAACCGCTTCGCTGTGGGTGAATTTGGTGGCATTTTGGAATGAGTGTGTTCCTGTGTGTCTATGGGTGTGGTGTTTGTGTGTGTGTGTTTTGTGGCATTTATGTG
>NC_055961.1:15491710-15499210 GCF_018492685.1 Alosa sapidissima | reverse complement strand
GCTTCAGCCACAGAGAAACCAAACCTGGATCACCACCATCTTTCCTTTTCTCTCTCTGTCCGCTTGTCTCTCTCTCTCTCTCTCTCTCTCTCTCTCTCTCTCTCTCTCTCTCTCTCTCTCTCTCTCTCTCTCTCTCTCAGTGTTGCCAAGGCTAGTGTTACAAATAGCACAATAGTATCACAAAAGAAAGAAAATAGAGATACAGCAATGTGGGTATAAACAATGTGGTTATATTCTCTCTCACTCTCTCTCTCTTTCTAATTTCTCTGGCCCTCTCCATATTTCTCCCCAATTGGGCCGTGAGTATAAGTGTGAGCCTGAGTGTATGAGTGTGGTGGTGTAGGCAGGCTGGGAGCACACCTATGTTCCGCGGGTCCTATGTTCCCCGCTTTGTATGAGACCGGGGAACATAGGACCCTTTTTTAAAACCCTAACCCTAACCCTAACCCTAACCCCAAACGGGGGAACATAGGACCCGGGGAACATAGGACCTTACTAATTTGCGTTGAGTAAACAGTGTGGGCAGGAGTGCGCGGATGGGCACTAATTACTGAGCTGCTTGTGCTCCCCCAGAGGAAATGAAGTAACCCCTCCAGCGCACCACGCCCCCCCGAGAGGAAAAACTCCCCAGTGCCACAGCAAATCACTCCCAGACTCCACCACCCAACCCGGGTCACCTTCCCCCAGTAGGCCTCCCTATAGTGGGAATGTGTGTGTCTTTGTGAGTGTGTGTGTCTTTCTTTGTGTGTGTGTCTTTCTTCTTTGTGTGTGTGTGTGTGTGTGTGTGTGTGTGTGTGTGTGAGTACGTGTGCGAGAGAGAGAGAGAGAGAGAGTGGAGGGCACTGAACTACTTTACATTATGTTGCACTGTATTATACAGTTATGAAATGAGTCCTTATGAGCGTATGGTATAGAACATTTGCAGAGGGGTTGTCAAGATCAAAAGAGTGTGTGTATGTGTGTGTCTGTGTGTGTGTGTGTGAGTGAGTGTATGTGTGAATTTCAACCTATACACAGTGTCATATACAGCTGCATAATAAGTTTTCATAATAAGACCACATTCAAAGTTCAAAACCGCATACATTTGCATACTTATTGTGCAAATAAACTATAGGTTTCTTCCCACATGACCTTTCTGTTTGTATTTGTGTTTGTGCATTATATGCATCTATTTGTCATATTTTGAGTCCTTTGGCCAAAGACCTCATTATCTTGTCTATGCCAAGTGGGTATCAAAACCTTATTACTGAGAAAAGGCATATTGAAACTATACAGTCAAAAGATACCTCTGGACAAAATCTGTATATTTAGCTATTTCAAATTAGAAATGCTGAAAACAGAAGATTGTCCTTTCCCTAGCTATTTATGTTTATAATTTAGTGCCCTTCACCAGTCAGTTTGTAGTTTAGTCACAGAATAAGAGTCCTTACTGTTCCTTTGAACGACATAATGTACAGCCACCATCAGAGGTTGGAGTTGTGTCTGGTTGTAGGAGCTGGTTATCACCACTAGGTGTAGATGTGGTCTTGTGTCACAATATATCTTCCTAGCAGCCGCCTCGAGTCTTTCTTGCTTTGAAAGAGACACACTAATCCTAAGTGTGTGTGTGTGTGTGTGTGTGTGTGTGTGTGTGTGTGTGTGTGTGTGTCACGTCATGAGTCGGCTAAATTCAGCCTCCTGCTTGCGGCTCTACCCGTTCCTTTAGGTTCATCACAGCCCCCCATTTCTTAGCAGGTTATGTGCTCTCTCTCTCTCTCTCTCTCTCTCTCTCTCTCTCTTCCTCTCTCTCTTTCTCTCTCTCTCTCACACTATCTCTCTTCTATTCCATCTCCTTACACACACACACACACACACACACACAAAGGTGAAACAGGTTGTATGGTTATTAGCATGTGAATGAAGGGTCATACAGTGAAACAGAACAGCACCAGCCCTTGCTAGCTGCTTAGAATGCTAATAGTGTATTTTGCACTGATTATGGGAACAGGACCACAGGTGTAGAAACCTCTCTCTCTCTCTCTCTCTCTCTCTTTCTCTCTTCTGCCCTCCCCTTCATACACATCAGCCCATGTGCACACACACACACACACCCACACACACACAGACCCACTCTCATATTTGGTGCATTTCTGTTTCTAACAGTTTATGCTTCAGTATGGTGCCAGTTCGGGGTTCTATATTTTACCAGTGTGATACGAGAAGTCTGTTCCAATTTTTCTTTTTGCCGTTCTCCACGTGTCATTAATTTGGAGACAGCCTTGTTTGAGGAGCTCACCTAAAAGTGTTGTCTGACTCAGTGCGGTTGCTGTAAGATACCAAGTCAGTGAGCCGCCGCCTGCCTCCATTCGTCCACTGAAGTCGTAAAACTTTGTGAGTCACAAGACTTGTGTGCCCTGACACTGCCCAAAGTGACAGTACCACAGTTGCTGGAGGAGGAGGATAATTGCCACATGTGGTGTTTGGGAGCACATGTATCTGATGAAAACCTGTAAAACGGGGACTGATTTGGCTTATAAAGAAGGCTTTGTTCTACAACCAGCAACAACACAGAGGCCCACTTCAAAACCGAGGTTACAAGCAGAGGTTACAAACATCACACTGCTCGCCTTGAAGCCACACTGTGATAAAAGGGACAAGGAGCATGTGGCAGGAATGAGGCAATTCTAGCATTTGAGCTCAGGCAACAACAGATATAGACAGACAACTTGAGCTAGTGCTCAGATCAATACACCGAGAGCCCTCATTTGAATGGCAAAGTGCAAAGTCTTAAGTCTAAGCAAAACTAATTTAATAACTAAGAAAAATCTGTTTGCTAATGTAACACCATGGGCAAGACCTTAACTGCAAATACTGATGAATTCCCCCACATGCCACAAAATTCATGCTCAATTCATTCATGCACAATAACTTGTTGATAGACTGATTGCACTTTGCATTTAAATTAATAATCATCAGTTCCATTGAAGTTCACAACCAATGACTAATTAAATCTGTCTGAGACAGCTCGCCATTGGACACCATTTGGAACAGATGTGGCCAAGGCTCCGTTGCACTCCCACGAGATCAGGACCTGGTCCACTCCAGAAAGGTGCTATTTGGGTCACTCTCTCACAGGGGTCAAGGGTCAGTTCCTCCTGTCAGCCGCTTGAGGAGACAAGGTCAAGGAGTAAACTCCACTGCAAGTACAGTTTGTTTGTTCTTTCTTTTTTTTGTAGGAGGTTTTCAGCACATGGTCAAATCACTCAGCTGTTGAAGTACACATACTCCCATGCATCGTCATCTAGAGTAGAAGCATGCCTTGGCTTTTTCATACCTAATCTTCCATATCATCATGTTTCAGCACCTCATGCAGAATTAATCTTGTGACATTTCGATGCATGCAAGTTATACTTGGCTCAGGTGAAAATGGAATTTTTTCATACAGTGACTGCATTTCGGAAGACATTTTTGCATTTGTGCAAGGTGTGTGTGAGGGAGAGTGCGAGAACGACGGCGGCGTGCGAGCGAGTGTGTGAGCGAGCAGGCATGGAAGTGCTTTTTCCACCCTCCCGTTGGCAGATCCCTCTCCCGTTGCTTGTCAGGTCGTTCCGAGGTGTCGGAACATTCCTCTACATCTGATTGGTGGAGCCAACCTGTGACCTGTCCAAAAGGTCGGCTCCGCCCCCCATGTTGTGAATAAGTTATGGCGGTGATGCCACCTGACACACATACACGGTCGCCATTAATCACCCCTGGGTTCCACCGAAACACACATCAATCTTTCACAGCTCTCATAACAGGAGGTATTTTTAAAAATGGACAGTTAAGAACTCTGAATGCTCTCTCTCTCTTCTCTCTCTCTCTCTCTCTGTCTGACCCATTCCTTCCTGCAGATCCAGAGGGTGAAAAAGAAATTAAATAAATATGACCAAATAAAACTTAAGACTTTAATTTACTTCATTGCTATTCATTGCTGGAGACTCAAAATGGATCTTGTTATTTTCCATTAAACTTTTGCAAGTCTAGAGAGGCTTCTAACTTTTTCGAGCATCCCAGTAAAACACTCGGCAGAAGCACTTATTTAACAACAAGGAATAATGCCTCAGAGCACCAGAGACTGCGCATATTGAAGCCACAGCATGAGTTTCATTCCAAATAAGGATTATATCTCTATTATATGCATTGTGCTTCATAAGTCATGTCCAGGGGCCTTTATTATTGTGATCTATAAGGATAATTTGACCATTATAGAACAATATTTCCTCATCTTAGACTTTGAAGGCAAGTTCAAAGAGAGCGGGGGACCTCTTCACTTGAGACTTTGCCAGAGTTTGTCTGGATCTTTAATTCCCCTCCCTAAAGTCAACTGAAGGACGTCTTCCAGGATGCGGGAAATGATTACGACCAAACGGAGAGGACGTGGTGTCGTCGCCCACCAGAGCAGGATGTGGGGGAACTCGATCCCTCTCCTCGCAAACATGGTATGTTGCGCGGCTGCCGCAGATGATAGGAAATGAGATTGAATTGATCCTGGTCACCTTAACCATAACCGCCAATAGGAGCGCACAGACAGAGAGAGAGAGATAGAGAGAGAGAGAGAGAGAGAGAGAGAGAGAGAGAGAGGGAGAGAGAGAAGGAGAGAGAGAGAGGGATGTGACACGGATGTGGCCCCACTCGCATCCCATAATACCATTACCTGCCCCAGAGCGATGCCAATTAGAACGCTGGTCCCCTCCTGTGCAAACGCCGCCCTGATTAGTAGCCACACAGCGCCGTGCCAGGTGATGGAAGTAAGAGGATTGTGTGTGTGTGTGTGTGTGTGTGTGTGTGTGCGTGTGTGTGTGTGTGTGTGTGTGTGTAAGTAAAAATGATCAAGCAAGTGAAGATAAAAAAGCGCCCCGGTCTCTCCCAGGTAGATGAGCATCGATCAGCTGTTTGGCACACTGCCCTGCTGGGCCTGAGTGAGTCGGGTGGAGGTGGGTGGTGGCGGTAGAGGCTGTGTTTGAATGCTCATGTAGGGGAGGATGGAGAGGGAGGGAGGGAGGGAGAGAGGGAGGAGCGGAGCGGGCGGGGGACGACGGCTTTCATCACAGCATGTTTTTCCTCCCATGAAGCACTCAGAGCAGTGCTTAATGAAGACTGACAAATGAGGACTTGGGGTTTTGTCCTTGGTTGGCATTGTGTGTGTGTTTGTGTGCGCACGCGTGCACATGTGTGTGTGTGTTGTTGTTGTTGGTGGTGGTGATGGTGGTGTGTGTATGTGTATGTGTATGTGTATGTGTATGTGTATGTGTATGTGTATGTGTATGTGTGTATGTGTGTGCGTGCGTGCATGTGTGCGCGTGTGTGTGTGTGTGCGTGCATGGGGGTTAGTAACTGTAAGCTCCTGTATGCATGTCCATATGCTAGTGATTTGTTAATGATGTAATTACCTTTCCCTGAATGACTGGCACTTTATGGCACACACTGCCACTTTATGGTTGAAATGGTTTCAAGTAATAAGCATTCTGTACAGTGTGGAAAGTTGTATGATTGTGTGTATCTATGTGTGTGTGTGTGTGTGTGTGTGTGTGTTGTGTGTAACCATCCTCTTTTGAATTTATGTGGTATACTCACAGAAACCAACACATGAAAATGCTCTCCATCACCCTTGTTCAAACAGCGCCACAGCTTCAGCATTTCCATCTTTTATGATCGCTGGGATAAATGTGGCGCTTCTGCTCTTAAATCATACCTCTTTCTATTAAACATTGAAGTCGAGATGAGATCCAATAAATTTCACATTCACAAACAGGCCACCTGTGTCTTAAATTTAGCCACATCATCAGTAAATCAATATCTCTCGCTCGGGTGAACACAAACATGCTCAGGAAGTCCATAATCCTCACTCAACCACATTGTTCCTAAATCAACATGGCTCTATTCAAGAGTGAATAGGCCCAGGAATGTGACAGTGTTCATATAGTCCTGCAAAAATGGTCTCCATACTGGTTGGAGAAATGGATTCCTCTCTAGGTCTAGTACCCACAGCTGTTTGATGGAGACCTTGGTAGTCTCCTTAACATCTAATGCAGTTAGGTGCATCCCAGACTTGGGAGGTTGTTTCCAGGAGTCGTTGTTAGTATTGGAGATCTTACACAATGAACTCAGCTATCTTGATTCTATTGTTCTCTTTTTTTCCCCCAAAGCATTCTGGTCTTTGCGGTCCAACTCATGCGCCAGACAACACTGAGAGCATTCAGGCTTCAAAGGACGACTGGCAGATGCAGCGTTAGCTGTCAAAAAAAAAAAAAAAAGAAAAACGGCATTTTTCTGCCGTGAGTCAGGTTGTGGCTTTGATGTGGCCGCTAGGCGGGGACATGGGCAATGCGTTGCATTAGTGTGTTAATAGCCTGCTAACTCGTTTTATTCAGCTCACTCTCAGGCGGAGATTACGCCCATCTGGTCAGCGCTAAGTGATTGATTACATTTAAAGCACCCTGTTTGTTTTGCAGACCAGTCGCGTCCAACTGAGAGGCCTTCCAACAAGCCTGACGGTTTACTATCAGCCATGTGTATGTGTGTGTGTGTGTGTGTGTGTGTGTGTGTGTGTGTGTGTGTGTGTGTGTGTGTGTGTGTGTGTGTGTTGTGTGTGTGTGTGTGTGAGAGACAGAGAGAGAGTGAGTGCGTGTGTGTATCTAAATGTGCATCTGTTCAATACTGGCATCACAAATAACATGTTGTCAAAATTGTCCCTGGTAACAGACCATAACAAACCATATGTTTGGAGAGTTCATTTAACTTCATGAACTCTTTGATATGATATGCGGTCGGTTTTAAATAAATGCTCTACTGTAATGATGTTGACTTCTGTCTGTGTGTGTGTGTGTGTGTGTGTGTGTATGCACGTAGTGTATGATTGTGACAGGAGTACACACTGGGTGCATGTGTGTATCTGTATTCATGTGAATGTCTGTGGTTAATGTTGGATATGATCCATATTGCTGGGGACTTCTGTATATATGTGTGTGTGTGTGTGTGTGTGTGTGTGCTTACACATTGCGAGCTGGGATTCGAGTTCAAACGTCTTGCTTGACACTGAGTCACTGCAGACACGGCTGACGGAGAGGTGGGGGGCTCATCTGGACGCCATGTCTGGTGCTGGTGTGACGGCGCGTCTCAGAGCGTTTCATCTCCCGAGAGCAGAGCTGCTGTCACTCAGCGCCCCTTAAACAGACACATGAACACACACACACACACACGCACACACACACACACAGACACGCGCCAGGCCAAGATTTATCCTGGCAGCCACTGCGAGTGGGACACTAACGGTTATAAATTATATACTGATAAACCTTATAAAATAAAGCAATCACTCACCCTGCTAAACTGTGGTGGGATCGTACTTTGCCCTTTTGATGCATTCATCCCCAACATCATCTTTTCCTTTTACCCTTTCTGTGTCTAATATACTTTCACTCTTTCTTTGTCTTTTAGCCTAGAGCAGTGAGATTTTTATTGTGTTTGTAAGAAATGCAT
>NC_055961.1:15476710-15486710 GCF_018492685.1 Alosa sapidissima | reverse complement strand
ATATTCTATGGAATATTGAATACTGTGTCTTGGTTTTGCATGTGTCTGACCACAGAAAGCATACCAAGATAAATATATTTTCTGACAAATCTTTTGCTGAGTCTGACAACATAAGAATCTATTCTATTTCGATTTTGATGGCTTAGCAATTTGTAAAAATAAATAAATATTTTGATTCATGACCAATTGTTTTATCATCTGAAGAATTTGCCTTATATTCCTCTTCCTAGTGGCGGTTCTAGGATTTTTCTGAGATAGGGGCCATAAAGGGGCCACATCATACACTGAGGGGCCAAGAACCGGTCAACATCCATACACAGAAAATCTCTTGTTCAGTAAGGCAGAGGCACGTTGTCTACGTGATATGCAGGACTATACGCGGTATACCCAAAGTCCTTTTAGGCAAGTCCCTCCACTCGACGGCCATATTGCAACGCTTTTTGGTCACTCATCAGGCATCCTATTCGGCAGAAATATGCGTGCGCAAGGCTTCACGACACCAATCTTGCTCCAGCGGCAAGTTCACAACACATGATTGGCACGATGTCTTCACAACACACCATATGATTGGCTCAATGTATTCACATCACACCACATGATTGGCTCAATGTATTCACATGTTGACGTTTTGCCGAGGAAGGGGTGGGATATGTGTAGACAACGCCAATATTGGCGTTACAAACAAGCCCCATGCATTTCTATGGAGGATTTTTTGAGTGCTGTGTCTCCTCATTAGAAAGTCTCTGGTATACCCACTTAAAAAGCATCACCATCTCAGTATACCCACTTAAAACAGACAAGGATAGGTATTAATATTTGGGGTTCATCACAGTATACCCACTACAGCTAACTAGACTACACCACAGCAGTAAGGTGCATACATTTCACCAGTCTTACCTTGTTCAAATACTTGAATGCTAAATTCTAAAAAACAAAAAAGCCAATACAATTCTTAACAATTTTCCCATTTATTTATAATGTGCATTGAAAACACAATATAAAACTAAAATATAATAGACACTTCAGTGGAAATACATTGCTATTTTAAACAGAAATCATACATCATCATACACACATTTTTCGTTCAATTAAACAAGTTTTACTTTAACTGTTTCCCCTTGTTGATAAGAGAAACCCCTTTCACTGCCAGTTTGCGTACATTAAAACAAACACACATACACAGCATGTGAGCAACAACTACATCATATTTACACAATTTTTTCAACAACTATTTTTACAATGGTCTTATTTGGAATGGTCTTTGAAGCCACCGTCTTGCTTCCAGTTAGAAAAGCCTGATTCTGATTTGAAGACTGACGATGGGTCATTTGAAAGCGAAAATTACGGAAGGGGTAGCAAAACACTAAAGATGGAATATTCCTACCATTTGAAGTCTTTGTATCAGAAGTCATTGAGTGGCCTCTTCCTATTTCCGTGCTGCATCTTGCGGAATACCAGTTTAGGAGAGGTTGCACAGAACCATCTGCTCTAGAATGGGAAATGTCTCGAGAGAAGAAAATGAAACAAGTTTGAGTAACTTAATTGTTATTAACTTGCATAACCCACTGTCAACCTGGCGTTTCTAAAATGAATGACAAAATATGCTCACTGTAGTGGCAATAGGAAATAGCATCATACCATTAGGAGCAGCTATGCTTGGTGACTGGTGGTTCTGAAGACTGTGGGTTGAAGTCACCAGCTCCTGCGCCATCCCAGTCTGTAGGTGAAACACAAATGCGTGTTTCACAAAATCCATGCTTGTATTCAGCATGTCGTCTGGCAACTGTAAAACCAGTTATTATTATTTTAAATCATATAAAGCTTGAGTGAGTAGAACATTTAACCAATTTATCTCAATGAACTTGTCCTAACACTTTGAGACAGAATTTATGCGAAGCCCATGAATCAAATAAACTCAGAATAGTGGTTAATAACTTTGCAATGATAGCTCAAATTAACTACAAAAACGTAGCTTTAGCTATTAGGCATGTATTCTAATGTTCATGTTAGCAGCTGCCAAACTTTTTCCTCAAGGAAAAAAAAATCGAACGTTATTTACATTTGGTATGGCGCACTAGCGCATGTAATATTATTCATTTCAGACCCCAAACAAACAGGATGTCCATTTCTCTGCATTTCATATAACACCATTTCAAACACTTCATACATTACCTTTCCATACATGAAATCTATCAGCATGCTAACAAACAATCAAACCTCAACTCAAGTAACCTAACGTTAATTTAATGTTAACAGTTCACTGACAAAGTCAGTTAACAGTTCACTGCAAGCTTGCTGCTGCTTCGTAATTTAATTGACAAACTTAACATATATTGTGACAGCAACAAATAAACGTCCCTTTCACATAATGATGATAACCAACATAGAGATTTGTGACTCACCAAGAAACTTCTGTGGAGGATGAAACGCTGCCATCGGTTCTTCACGTTAGAATTCTAGCTGATACTTTAGTTAGCCAAATGTATCGGTTCTTCACGTTAGCTGATACTTCCGTGAGCCAAATGTATCGTTTCTTCACATTAGCAGAGACATTTCTGGTTAGCCAAATGTATTGTTTCTTTTACAGTTCACTGTTTGCTTTAGCTTTCAAGCTTCATAGGTGCATTACTGCCACCAGTTGTTTGGGAATGGAATTGCATCTCTGATCGTCGTTCTCAACAAGTTTGACACTTATTGATGATTGACGGTACAGGGGCCAGTCAGGGGCCAATGAGATTTCAGATGGGGCCCGGGCCCCTGTGGCCCCGCCCTTAGAACCACCCCTGCCTCTTCCACATGTGTGATGTTGCCCAAGGCACAGTTGATCTGCGCACCAACTTCTGAATCATATGGAAAGCAGTGTGTTATTTTGGGATGTAATTACAAATTAGCTCAATGTTCGAGACAATGCAAAACATTTGCTTGGTGGAATGATGAACACTTTATATACCATTGGATTCAGTAGGTTATTTTGATATACAGTTTGTCATGTGATGAGTTGAGAGTCCACAAGCTATTCCACTGGCAAGGATAGGTGTAGAGAAGGACATAGAGCTGTGAGCAGACTGTAAATATGATTGATGTAAATTCAAAGTTAATTTTCTCTCAAGCCATTTATAACAACAGCTAGTGATTAGCACCATTGGAAAGCTCAGGTCATGTGTGATGTGAGCAATTCAACAGAGAAGAATGGGTTTGCTTTCTTGTTGTACACCACTTTAGATGAAAAGGTCTGCCAAGAATCATTAACCATAAATATAACCATAACCAATTGTAAAAAAAAGAAAAAATGAGTGCCCTGGGCCGTATAAGACCCTTTGTTGCTGCTCCAGATGTATCGCCGTGACAACTTCACCTGCTTATTTACACACAATGTTTATTTACAGAACTCTGAAGATTCCATTCCAAAATGTGCAAAGTAGATTTTTGAGTGAATTCCTAGAATCTGTTCAGTCTTATTAGACACTTCCAAGCGAACAGGTGAGAATAATGAAGCTCTGCAAACCTTTCAGCTGCTGTCTACCGGTCCAAAAGAAGAAGCACAGGAATGAGAGGGTTGACACCAGCAAGAAGGAGATGGCAGACAGGAGGAGAAAGGAGGCTCTTGAGATGGACATCTCTAAGATGTAGCGTGTGGAGTTTGTAGTAGTGTCTCTGGATGAGGGGAAGGAGAGAATGGAGGATGAATATGCAGTGATGGCTATCCACCATGCTGACATCCAGATAGTTGAATAGCCTGAGAGCCTTGAAGAGTCAAAATGGACACCTACATTTTAATGTTGTCAGACTTACTAATTTTTCATCTTTTCATTTCTCTCCACAGCTCCGAGTGAGTCTGACCGTGGGAAACCTCAGCTGGACAAGGGGGGAGGTAGGAGCCCATCTCCATTGCATGTTGATGGAGATGGTGATAAAGAGTTCAACCTAGAGGACTGCAGTACGTATCACATTTCCAGATAGTTGAATAGAGTTGAAATGAACAACTGATGTTGTAAGATTTACTAATTTAATCATTTAATCTGAACTGTAGACCTGAACGAGTCATCTGTTGACCTTGGGACACCTCAGCTTGACGAGGGGGGCGGTAGGAGCCCATCTCCGCTGCATGTTGATGGAGATGGTGATGAAGAGTTCAACCTAGAGGACTGCAGTACGTATCACATTTCCAGATGGTTAAATAGAGTTGAAATGGACAGCTAATGTTGTAATATTTATTAATTCCAATCATCATTTAATCTCTCTCCACAGACCCAAAAAAGTAATCTGTTGACTACGGGACACCTCTGCTGGACGAGGGGGACGGTAAGAGCTCATCCCTGCTGCATGGTGGTGGAGACGGAGCGAGACTTGTGCCTCGTCTGAAACTGGACTGGCACAGACACCAGCCTACAGTCGGGAAGCCCACACCACAGGCTGGTGCATGGCGCACCGCTGACACCCCTGAGAAGAAAGATCTGATGGAAGAAGAGAGGAGGACAATCCTGAGTGGGTTTTTTGAGAGGAGGGAAATACTACCCGGAATACAACCACACAGGCCACATTGACCACTGAGGAAGAGAAGCCCACACCACAGTCTGCTGTGTGGCACACTAAAATCCCTGA
Source organism: Alosa sapidissima (assembly GCF_018492685.1). Taxonomy (NCBI): domain Eukaryota; kingdom Metazoa; phylum Chordata; class Actinopteri; order Clupeiformes; family Clupeidae; genus Alosa; species Alosa sapidissima. The sequence goes on along the minus strand of NC_055961.1, from coordinate 15,482,108 downwards.
AGAGAGAGAGGAAGAGAGGAGGACAATTCTGTACGGATTTGTAAAGAGAAGCCTTACTGCATGTAGGCCAAGGAGAGAATTCAATACACAATTAAATAGATAGCCTACATAACATTGTATTAATATTTGTACGTCTTTTTTGTTACGTAACAGGGTGTGAATAGCTCAGCTGTGTAATAGACACTCTGAATAAGGTATGGTGTTTGCATCAATGTACAGTTAGAAGTGGATGCTATTCGTACCCTGGTGTTTATAGTACTGCATGCTATTTTAACCCTGGTGCATAAACTAGCTAATTGTTGCAATCAAAACTTCCGTTTTCCGTTTGAAAACGTACCGATTTCTTGTTCAAATTGCGCGCCTTCTCTCCAGAGACGTTGGTACACATGCACACTCACTCTGCCAAAACACATGACAAGGGAATTGAACCCCACTCTCCAGGGGCGGACAGGGACCAAAAATTGGCCCTGGCATATTTGGCCCAAGCGGCTCTCAAATCGGTCGGGCACACCAAATTAAATACAAAATCTTTGCATTGCCCTTAAATATGCATATCTTTTCAACTGTCATGGAGCACTGAAAGTCGATGTTAAATTGTGAGCGTCTGACGGAAACTGATCAATCTGACCAACAATTAACATCGATTTGACACTCTTTTGCTGTCCGGGATTACAAATCATTAATTTAGAACAATTAAGTTGAGCTATTTGTTATTATAATCACAGCACGGCCTTACGTTATCATTACCATATCATTACATTATCGCAATTAATAAGTCATCATAATCATCATCGTCAGCATGGCATGTCACACATAGCATACCTGCTCCACCACTGAGTTCTTATCATGTAGCCTCAACTAGGCTCCACCACCTGCTCACTGTCCCTCTCTTCTGTATGCTTGCATTCTCGTTCAAACTCCACGAACTTTAACATGTTGCTGACATATGCTAGCCTACTTGCAATATTGTAGTTTTGAAGCTTCTACATTGGTGTTACTTTTGCACTACTGTCACTACCAGCACCCGCCTCAATTTCGTGTAGGCAACTTCGATTAACTTTTGATGCACTCACAAAATTCTGGCTCTGAGCCAAAATGCGAGGGGTGGGGCCTGACGTGAGCTGTTATTGGATCAGTCGAGCGTCAATATGGAAATGTAACCAATGGGCCGCTGATTGTCCTTCCTTTGGGCCGATCGTTGGCCAAAATAATTAAATTATATATAGTCTATTCTATCGGCCCAAAAGGTGCGTCGGCCCACCGGGAAAATGCCCGGTATGCCAGATGGCCAGTCCGCCCATGCCAGTCTCCCACATGCCAGCCCTTGTCTGTGACAACTGCACTATCTGCTTCCACAAATATTTTATGTTTGCATGTAAAGTTATAGTTTATAGGCCTGAACGTCATATTCACGTAATTTCTGTTAACTAACAAACTGACGGTTGTATGTGTTCACTGAACCAAGATTATGAAAATAAAACACAACTTTTCAATCTAAAACTTAATCTGAACAGATATAGTGCCGAAACCTTTCAGAATTCTTCACTTTCTGCTGACGAAAAACAAATGTGCGGCATGTTTTTTGTGCACGTGAGCAACGTCTTTTTGTTATGTCACAGGGTATGATTAGCTCAGCTGTGTGGCCCAAGGCTATTCGTACCAGGGGTGTAAATAGACACTCCGTAATAATAAATGCTTTCGTGCTTGTGTCACAACTTCAGAATGCACATGCTTCAAATTTGGTGTGAACATTTGTATGGGCTCAACGATGAAGTCAAATGTCAAGGTCAAACCCACCTTGAGTGTGATATCTCAAGAATGCCTGACACACAAGGTTTTTTGGTACAAGGGTTTGTATGAACTCAAAGATTAAAAGGGAACTTGGCAACTATTTCAACGTAATAAACCCGTTTAGAAATCATTTGGATGGTTAAATGACCTGTTCCGGTGAAAATGGTGACTTTCCCCGCTGCGCCTAGCGTCCCCAGACGGAAAACCAACCTTGCAACATTGAGACTACCGTCCCGGAAAGAGACGTGAGAAACAAGAAACTAGTTTTAAATCGTGTTTCTTACCTTGTAACATCCACATAGTTATGCCAAACGTATGCTAACCGTTCGCTAGCTTGTAAACAAATCCATGTGCTTTATCGTTACCTTTTCCCACAGTTTGAAATAGCATAATGCACAATTTCTCCAGCAGAGGGGGAAATCCTGCCAATTTTCCCTTTAAGTGATTAAATGTTGTTTTTTTTCAGGAATCTCCCCACCAACATTGACCCAGCAACTTTCCATCCACTATTGTAATTCCTCTGGCATTACATTTCTAGTTTAATCTCTGAGTCTCGAAGCTCGAGTCTGAGTCAAGTCCTGAAGCCTTTTGAGTGGAGTCACAAATCAAGTCTGAAGTCACTGTTTTTGCGACTTGACTTGAGTCCGAGTGTCAGACTTGAGTCCCCATCTCTCCACAGCCCTGAACGAGTCACCTGTTGACCAATGGACACCTCAGCTGGACAAGGGAAACGGTATAGGAGCCCATCTCCGCTGCATGTTGATGGAGATGGTGATCAAGAGTCAGGGCCGTTTCAAGGAATTTGGGGGCCCCCCCACCGCACGCAAAGCCTACAAGAACCACTGCATAGCCATACAGTTTAAGTTCACCCACACTTTATATAAATACAAAATGTTGACAGTGCAAATACTGCTGTTGCATATATATACTGTGCATTCGTTTTGAACATTTTGAACATTTGCAAAAACACCACCATACCATAAAATCCAATGTCAGCTTCTTCCTCATGAATGGAGGATGAAGTTGATGGTGTACCTGGGAAGATAATTGAAAAAAAATCTGAAATTACCTGTGAAGTACGTTTGACCATTTCACTGTTAGCATATTGGAAAAGGTCATTAACAGCTCAGCTCAGTGAGAGAAATTCACTCTACCTTCATCAGTGGAGGTATCCTTAGGAAGAGCCTGAGGGCTGAGAAATTTAAGCAAAGCACCTTGAGGGAGAAAGAAAAGATAGCATTTTAGCATGTTAGCATTTCCATATTTTGATATTTAGAAGGGATGCAGCTGCTTTCACAACTACCAATGCTTACTGTAAAAACATCCCAAGCTAATGTTATACATTAACCTAGGCCTACTTGTAGCTTAACATAGCATTTAAGCATTCTGCTGTTTGAGAATTAGACAGACGCACCTGGTGCTTTAAAGACAGTAAACAGCTGGCGTCCAGTCTGCTTTGATGCACAGAATTTATCGTGTGGTTTTCCTAACCCCCTACCCGTCAGGCAGGTAGTTAACATAAACATGTTTTGCTAGGCTAGCCTTCCTGCTGCGACATTACACCATTACAAGTAGAGCTATTTTATCCAGTGTAATTTATCACTTACCACTATCTTGTTTTTTCTTGTCATCCTCTTCCTTTCTCTTCTTTCTTTTCTGGCTTCCGGACGCATAACTCCGCTTCATTATGACTGCCTGTTTTATATTTTCACGGCAGCAGAGATCACAAACCTGGCTGGCTCGCTGCTGTCAGCGACTACTGAGAGGGGCCCCCTTGAGGGGGATCCCGGTATTGCCGGTAACAGTGTCGTTGCACTTCACTGCATTGACTATCAAAGGGGCGCTCACAGTTTGTCGTTGCATTTTATTCTTAACCAGTCGTTGTCTTGGGGCCCCTGGCCAGCTCGGGGCCCCAAGCAATTGCTTGGTTTGCTTGCCTTCTAGCGACGGGCCTTGTCAAGAGTTCAGCAAAAATTCACATTATCAGATGGTTGAATAGAGTTGAAATGGACACCTACATTTTAAAGTTGTCAAATTTACTAATTACAGTCATCATTTCATCGCTCTCCACAGTCCACTGTTGACCACGGGACACCTCAGCTTAACGAGGAGGGCGGTAAAACCTCATCCCTGGTGCATGGTAATGGAGACAGAGCGAGACCTGTCCCTCAGATGAAACTGGACTGGCGCAAATACCAGCCCAGAGTAGGGAGGCCCACACCACAGGCTGGTGTGTGGCGCACGGCTGAAACCCCTGAGAAGATAGACGTGATGGAGGAAGAGAGGAGGACAATCCTGCACAGATTTTTCAAGAGGAGGGGCCTCACTCCAACCACGAAAGCCAAAGAGGGAATTCAATAAATAATTGCAGAGAGCTTACATAACATTGCATTAGCAAATTTATTAATAACAAATAACATTTTATTCATTTAGAAAAGCATTGTGTTGTTCCTCTCTTATCTCATCTATTTAGGGATGGTACCAAGCAATCACCCTCCACAGGCATTGGCACCCAATGCCAACACAAGGGCAATATTACTTTTATACAACAGTTCTACGACCAATCAATCGAGTTTGTAGTCTTAATTATAAGAAGTCTATAGCCTTCTTCATGTTGAAGAATGACTTTGAGAAGTACCTTGTACCTTAGTGAAACAGGAAGTAATGGATTACTATTTGAAAGTTCAGACACTCTGATTAACTTAAAGAAGTTGGATATAAATGGAAAATGGTGAAGTTACATTCTGTTCATAAGATGTTCTAGGGGTGCCAAGAATTGTGGAAAAAAATGTATTTCTTTATTAGGTCATTTGTTGTCTAAGAATAAATTTGCTTCCCTTCATGGTTGTATTTTGTTTTTCTTATTTTTATTCATTGTGAGACCTAGGCAAATTGGCAAAAGTGTTTTTTTCTTATCTTCATATTACTCAACTTTACTAGGGTTGCAAACAACTATGGAATGAGCTGTGCATGCAGTGTGTGTGCGGTGTTACAAAAGGAAACCAGTTCCTCTGAGATGGGGAGTTTAACAGGCACACTGGGTCTGTAATGGACAGTTCCACTGGGTCTTTAATGGACAGTGCCACTGGTCAACGTTGCTTTCATCTGGCATGGTTGAACAGTGAAAACTGTTATTTGTGAGAGCACTGCCCACACTTGTCAGTCTTGTACTCTGGAATTAATGCCAGTAATAATGATAGGGAGACAAGAGAGAGAGAGAGAGAGAGAGAGAGAGAGAGAGAGAGAGAAAGAAAAAGAGAGAGGGAGAGGAGAAAAAATACTGAGAAAAAGAACAAAAAGCAAAGCATGGCATGAGCAATTTTATTAACTGAAATAAATGAGTCTTGAACACTTCTCTCTATGCCAATCTAAATATGTCTGTTGTCATATCTCTTTTACCATTATTTGATATCGTATGTGATACAGAGCCTAGCAATTATGTGCAATAACCTGTTTCCTTACCATTTCAACTTTATATGTGTCACACAGCCAAAATCAACCAACACGGCAAAAAACAAAACAGACCACAGTTCTCATTCTTTCTTTCATTCTCTCTCCCTCCCTAGGTCCTTCTCTCTCACTCTCTCTTTCTCTCTCTCCCTCCCTA
>NC_055961.1:15464210-15471710 GCF_018492685.1 Alosa sapidissima | reverse complement strand
GGCTTGTCATGTCACATATCAAAGCCATTCTCCCCCCCACCCTGGACCCCTTCCAGTTTGCATACCGAGCCAAGCGGTCTACAGAGGATGCAATCTGCTCTGCCCTCCACCCAGCCCTCACCCACCTGGAAAAAAGAGACTCATATGTGAGATTGCTGTTTATAGACTTCAGTTCTGCATTCAACACCATAATACCACAACAACTCATCTGCAAACTGGACAAACTGGGACTCAGTACCTACCTCTGCAACTGGCTACTGGACTTCCTCTGTCAGAGGCCCCAAGTAGTACGTGTTGGCAACAATACCTCAAGCAGCATCACACTGAGCACAGGGGCCCCCCAAGGCTGCGTGCTCAGTCCGCTGCTCTTCACCCTGCTGACGCATGACTGCACTGCAACCTACAGCAACAATCACATAGTGAAATTTGCTGACGACACAACTCTGGTGGGTCTCATCACCAAGGGCGACGAGACCCAATACAGGTTGGAGGTCGACCATCTGACCACGTGGTGCAGGGACAACAACCAGAGGTGGGACCAAGTCACTGTTTGGCAAGTCACAAGTAAGTCCCAAGTCTTAGCACTCAAGTCCAAGTCAAGTCCCAAGTAAATACAGAGAAGGGCAAGTCGAGTCCAAGTCCAAGTCTCATCAAAGCCAAGTCGAGTCCAAGTCCAAGTCCCAATCTTTTTCAAGTCCTGAACAAGTCATCAGGTACTCTTCACTTAATAATGGCATTATTAGACTATCGATCATAATTTTAACACTTCCATCTAATCCACAGATTTTTTTTTATAAATACAGATTAAAATATGTTCAATGTTTCTGTCTTGAAATCTTTTACGATATATGCATGCGCATACAATATACACATGTGCATACCTGAGTAATCTGTACAAAACGGATAGCTACATGACAAATAAAAATATTGTTTTTCCAAATTTCGGAGCCCACTGTAAGGATGAGTAATAATTTGACTGATGGCATTTCACTGCGCTAGGCCACAGATTTGCCTGCAAACAATTTATTAGGCTGTCTGCCAGTGGCGACTCATAAGGGAAGCCAAGGTCAACACTTTTATATTATTTAAAAGATAATAATGACACAGTAATTTTGTTTTAAAGTATTCATTTCTTAAGAAATACTACACATGTGATGCTGTTTATCTCATTTGTAAATGGTGCACTGTCACTTTAAGCCCATTGTGTGCCACTGTCCACACATTCTCATAATGCTCTTTTTTACCAGCTCCATTCCTATGGCTAGTCCACAAACTCAAACATTGTTTGTGCCACATGAATAGCACAATATTAACAATGATAAGCATTATATTAAGTTGGCACAAACAGCTTTCATTCCTTTGGAAATAGATGCATGTATGACATGATGCTTGCTTGACATTTTCTGTTTGCAATTAAATGTGAATTATGAGCCTGGTAGCCAGTAGCCACCTAGCTAGCTGAGTGGAATGCGTTTCAATCGGCATATCAATGTGCTTCATGTAAACAAATTATTGAATAGGCCTACTTCAAGACTCACCATTTCCATTAAACAAAGGCAAAGACAACTCTTCATATTCTTGTCCACTTTCCAAATCACAGTGAGTGCAGCCTATGTCATAGTGACCTGGATCTCAGTTTTTAACAGTAGTGAGAACCGGATAAATCCGCAATTTCCCCTAATCTCGTATTTGTTGCCTTCATGATTTCCTTTTATACGTTTCTTATATTTAAAAGAAAATATCAATCATCATCAACAATGACAAGCCAGCTGGAACCTGCCACTCGTTTTTTCTCCCTCTCGTGCGTGCTTAGATGGGGTTCTCAATTAAATGGAGTAGGCTAGCATAAATTCAAGTTGGATCTTAATGGAGAGGACTCGAAAAGTATCATCTTTATGTAACATGCTGTTGGTGCATTTTGACATTGTAAACGTTCTCTAACAAGAGTGCAAATCAGTTTGCAGTAAAGCTACTAGTTATTAGCTAAATGTTGGTCGTTTCTCTGTCTCTTGGTGCCCTACACACAGTGCGTAACGCATGTGGGGGTAGCGGCAGCACTGAACTGTGCTCTGGACTGGCCGCTCGTCTCCGCTATTTTTTTTTTTTTAGTCGCGGAGGGAAAGCATCTCTGGGGTGACTGGTCCACGATCAGGAAATTTAGTTTTTGACTCGAGACATGTCAAGTCGTCACAAGTCAAAGAGGCAAAGTCCGAGTCAAGTCTCGAGTGAATAGTATTCAAGTCCAAGTCGAGTCGCAAGTCATGCCGAATTTTATCAAGTCAAGTCTGAAGTCATTAAAATCATGACTCGAGTCTGACTCGAGTCCAAGTCATGTGACTCGAGTCCACATGTCTGACAACAACCTCCTGCTGAACGTCAGCAAGACCAAAGAGATTGTTGTTGACTTCCGGAGAGGTCACACCCAACACCTGCCACTGACCATCGACGGTGCTGTGGTGGAGAGAGCGAGCAGCACCAAATTCCTGGGGGTGCACATCAGCGAAGACCTCTCCTGGACCACCAACACTGCATCACTGGCGAAGAGAGCTCAGCGCCGCCTGTACTTCCTGCGGAAACTCAGGCGAGCAAGTGCTCCACCAGCCATCATGACCACATTCTACCGAGGCACCATTGAGAGCATCCTCTCCAGCTGTATCGCTGTGTGGGGCGGAAGCTGCACTGAATACAACAGGAAAGCCCTGCAGCGCATAGTGAACACAGCTGGAAGGATTATTGGTGCTTCACTCCCCTCCCTGAAGGACATTTACACCACCCACCTCACCCGCAAGGCGACCAAAATTGTGAGTGATGCAAGTCACCCCGCTCACAATCTGTTCGATCTACTGCCCTCTGGGAAGAGGTACAGAAGCCTGCGCTCCCGCACTACCAGACTCACCAACAGCTTCATACACCAAGCTGTAAGGATGCTGAACTCTCTCCCTCCTCTCCCCCCTCCACCCTCAGCTACATAACATCCTGGACATTGGACCCACAATGGCCGCGTGCACTACTCCACTTGCACACTTGCACACTTGTACACTTTACAACTTGTTGTTGTCCTGAAAACACAACACATCTGCTGCTCTTACATAACTTGCACCACTATGTCACTTTCTTTCTTACTTAGGTCAAACAGAACTACCCAAGCCTTTTATTGGCCTGACTTTGCACTAGTATTTTATTGACTGTCTATGCACAATTTAAACCAAATTTTGCTGCTCTTATTTTTTTTCATTATTATATGTGCCCTCTTATTTACTTACTTTTTTGTTTACTTGAATGTTATGTTTGTCTGTGGACTTAAATTGGTAAAATATGTCTTGTCTTCACCGTGGGATAGAGAGAAACGTAATTTCGATCTCTTTGTATGTCTGGAACATGTGAAGAAATTGACAATAAAGCTGACTTTGACTTTGACTTTGAGTTCTCTCTACTGGCCCCGAAGGGTTATTATGGTCTGGCCACTGCGCCGTCCTGTCAGTGTGTGTGTGTGTGTGTGTGGTGTCTGCTTCTACCTGGCTGTTATGAGCGTCCAGAGCTCTGGAGATGAGCGCTGAGTCTGAAGTGTGTCTTGGCATAGGCCGCCGCTCTGACTGTAATTGCAGCTGTAATGCTTACTATACGCGAACGACAGAATCGATTTGGAGGCCACAGAACAATAACAGTGGCCTGGAGGAAATGCCCACACAGCAATATAGCACACGAGGCATTTAGTCCACCCACCCTCGATGCTATAAATAATTTATTTATTCAATGTACGCAAGTTAGCAACATCAAACGGTCACTCTACAAAAGGCAAGACTAAACAGGCGCCATTTGTCAGCAGGGAGTTTTCTTGGGACATATCTTCATTCACCAAGAGGCATTTAATTGTGGTTGCTGTGTTCTTAATCCTTAAAGCGGTCAGTCCCGACACACAAACACACATAAACACACACACACACACACACACACACACACACACACACACACACACACACACACACACACACAGGGTATTTCCCCCAGAGTGGGAGCTGTTTGTGGGCCAGGCTTTCTCCCAGGGACAGGCTCGGACTGGTAATCTGTACAACCGGGCAAATGCCCGGTGGGCCGGTCCACATGTGGGCCGGTGACCTCCGAGATTTTTTTTTTTTTAAAGTTATTTAGCCTATTTGCGGCCCGTCATGTAGACCTAGGCTTAGCCTATAAATGCAGTTGCATCCATTTGGATTGGGGGGTGACAGGTCAATCATTTTGGCCTCGACATGACAGGTTCAGTGTGTGTTACGATCGCGCCCCCCTGCCCCACCCCTCAAGTGGATTTGTCCAAGCAGCCGCTTGGTTTGTGGAGAAATATAGCCTACGAGTCCATGCATTGTAGCCTAGGCTATATAAGTGCCCTCCGCTGGCTGGTGTTCACATCATCGCAGTTTAACCGTAAACAGCAATCAGAGGTGTCTAATTTTATTCCATAAATATATTGTTTTTATAGACGTAAGTTGCACCCGCTACGAAGAGCTTCCATTTACTGCACCATGTAGGCTACTGTAGTGCGGTTTGTCTGTCAACATAAAAAAAACTCCGGGTACCTACAATTTTCGCACAACTTGGTGGAAAAGTGTAGCACAGGTTAAAGAAAACCTATTCATGTTTGGACTCAAAAGGAACTTCAAAGTATTTCCCATATAGTAGCCTTTTAGCTCACAACGACAGTGAAAGTGGAACTTGGAAAGTGGAAGTCTCTCCACCGAGTGTTACATTAGATGCACAATCAATCGCGAGTCGATGCACGTAAAAAGTATCAACTAGTAACGAAGGTAGCCTAATTTTGCAAAATGTGATGACGGCACACAAACTTGGGCAAAAACGTTTAGTATACACTTGTGGTGATAGCCTACAGTTAATGTGAATCTGACTATAACCAATGTAGAAGATTTGCACCAAATAGGCCTAACTGTGGTTGTGTTTCTACAACATGTTGGCACAAATCATAATTTCTGTCAACTATGACGATCTCCATGCATGTTCAGTAGCCTATATTTTTCATTTAGTCAAGCAGTGACATGTGGTTTAATCAGTGTTGGGCAAGTTACTTCAAAATCGTAATATATTATGTATTACTTATTACTGTCATTTCAAAGTAATTCATTACATTATAATATTACTGTCTCTGAATTGTAAGGCATTACACTACTATTGTATTACTTTTAAGTTACTTTTACCAAAATATCTAGAAATATGGATTTGGAATTCTAAATGCAGTTTATTATGCTCAATGCAGCTCATTGCACTTCTAATGGAGGGTGATGTGGTGCAACATAATGACTGAGCTAGGCTTAAGGCTACAGTAGAATGCAATAGGTGCAGTGATGGCTCATGATGCAATACAAGGAACAATCATAGCCAGAATTTTGTTTAAAGAAGACAAAAGGTCAAAGTCTGTTGTGATAAAAATGCTGTAACTTTAGGCTTAGGCCTACTCATTAAAATCAACAGAGAGCCCACTACCTGTATATTGTAACCCAAAACTTAAAGACATGTCAAGATAGGCTACACAGTGCAGCTACTGGCCATTTTGGTGCCCTAACTGGTGAAATACAGTATTAACCTAAGTATGTCATCATATGGCCAACTATAAAGATGTAATCTGCCTGTTCCCAGGGATGGGTAGTATTTATGAAACATGTAATATGTGTTTCAAATGCAAAATAGTATTTTGTCCTTTGTATTTTATTGGGTTGAAGGAAATGGCTCTGTATTTTGTATCAAAATACTTTATTGGTGTGTATTTTTGTATTTTAAAAATACTGCAAGCTAATCATCGCAAAGTGTTGTGCTAATGCTGGAAACAGGCAGGGATGGGCAAAAATACATCAGAATGTATTTCTAAATAAAATACCTAATACCCTCATTTTTAATGTATCAAAATAAACTACAAAATACAGTAGGCCTAACCATATTACGTATGTATCAAAATAAAATACTGTATTTTTGTATTTAGAAAATACTCAAAATACTTTTTTCAAGGAAGTATGGAAGCATCCAAACATTTAGCCTATTAAAACTATATAGTAAAAAACAATACAATTTGGCCCCTGTCGTATACCGTATGCAAGTTCATGTAGTGTGATCAGAATTAAGAATAACTCAAGAATTTAAATTTACATTTAGTCATCTAGCTGATGCTTATCCAAATGACTGACAGAGCTTTCAATTAACCACATTATAATCAATAGGCCAAAATCGTCAGTAATCGTTCGTAATTCAAGTCCAGTGCAGAACTGAATAAGAAAATCATACGGCTATGTATCTTGAAGTTCCAGTATGTGAGAGACTTGACGTGCCTTAATATCTCCAACCTCAAGTATGCAGCTAATAAGGAAATAGAATTGTTATTTAATTAAACAAGGTGAACTTCTCCCCACTGTGGAATGCAGTAAAGGATGCTACAAGGAAGGGAATTCAAACACACTCAACACCTTACCATCTATTGATGTCATTGTGGTTGAGATATCTGACATTTTTCTGTTAAAGATTGGCATGGAGACAATGGGACATGGTTGCCTTTGTCAGTGTCCTTATGTGAACTTGCACAGGTCAACTTGCTCATCTTTACTTGCGTACCACTTCACACCAGTGCTTCAGACCAGAGCTGATGCTTCAGCAATAGCCGTCACTGAAAAGCTGTAAGTGTTGTTGAACACAGCTGTTCTCACATTAGCTGATTGCGATAAACATAAACCATTGTTGCCTAATTACCAATTATTCATTACATCTGTCTGTAGTATCTACTTTTTTGTGTTTTTCACATATAGTATTTTGCAGTATTTTTAAAATACAAAAATACACACCAATAAAGTATTTTGATACAAAATACAGAGCCATTTCCTTCAACCCAATAAAATACAAATGACAAAATACTATTTTGCATTTGAAACACATATTACATGTTTCAGAAATACTACCCATCCCTGGAACATACTTACTGTAGGTTAATACTGTATTTCACCAGTTAGGGCACAAAAATGGCCAGTAGCTGCACTGTGTAGTCCTATCTTGACATGTCTTTAAGTTTTGGGTTACAATATACAGGTAGTGGGCTCTCTGTTGATTTTAATGAGTAGGCCTAAGCCTAAAGTTACAGCATTTCTATTACAATTGACCAGACTTTGACCTTTTGTCTTCTTTTAACAAAATTCTGGCTATGATTGTTCCTTGTATTGCATCATGAGCCATCACTGCACCTATTGCATTCTACTGTAGCCTGAAGCCTAGCTCAGTCATTATGTTGCACCACATCACCCTCCATTAGAAGTGCAATGAGCTGCATTGAGCATAATAAACTGCATTTAGAATTCCAAATCCATATTTCTAGATATTTTGGTAAAAGTAACTTAAAAGTAATACAATAGTAGTGCCTTACAATTCAGAGACAGTAATATTATAATGTAACGAATTACTTTGAAATGACAGTAATAAGTAATACATAATATATTACGATTTTGAAGTAACTTGCCC
>NC_055961.1:15451710-15459210 GCF_018492685.1 Alosa sapidissima | reverse complement strand
CAGCTGTCCCCATTGACTGTCCACTGTATGCACAATTGCACAATTTCAACCCAAATTTTGCTGCTCTTATTTCTTCATTGTATGTGCCTTCTTATTACTTACTTTTTATATTGTTTACTTGAATGTTATGTTTGTCTGTGGACCTAATTGGTAAAATATGTCTTGTCTCCACCGTGGGATAGTAGGAAACGCAATTTCAATCTCTTTGTATGTCTTGACATGTGAAGAAATTGACAATAAAGCAGACTTTGACTTTGACTTTGACTTTGTCCTTTTCATGGCCTGGTCCTGCCCTTGGGTGCCAGCCCCTCTGCCCAGTCAGTTTGGGTCACAGAGGCTGCGCTGCCCTGTGGGTAACTCTGCGAATGGCCGTTTGCTCATGGCAAGAGCACTGCCGTCCAGCTGTCTCTGCACAAATGGAAGCAGTATAGAATATGTGAGGCGAAGTCTGGACATGTGTGGAGAGTGTGTGTGTGTGTGTGTGTGTATGTGTGTGGTGTGTTGTGTTTCTGTGGAGTCTGTGTGTGTGTGTGTGTGTATGTATGTGCGGTGTGTGTGTACAGTATAGTGTGTGTGTGTGTGTATGGGTGGGTGGGTGTCTGACTCTGTGTGTGACTGAATTTGACAGAATGAAGTACACTGAGTGTTTTGCTTTAGTATATTACACTGACTGCGGTGTAAGTCCAATGGCCTTTGTCTGTGCTGCCAGCGCATATGTCTGGCCATAAAGAGCGATATTTATTCCCCCCCCCCCGATGGCTGCGGGCTCAGACAGAATGTGCTCTCTTGCCAGGGTATGCCTAAGCCACTGCGCCAGCGTATGCGTGTGAGGTCCAGTCTGCTTCAGCTGTGCTCAGTAAATAACAGGCTTTTTACACAAGACACAGTGAATCCTCCAGGCAATGGATGGGACGGGTGGTGGTGGTGGTGGTGGTGGGGGGGGGGGGGGGGGGGGATGGTGGGACGGGTGGTGGTGTTTGTTGGGCCTGCTGAAGCTTGAGTTTATTACTGATCTAAGCGCCGGGGCTGTCCTCAAGACTGCAGCTGAGAAAATCAGCTCTGACTGGGGCCAATGTGGAATCGTACAAGCATATACACATACACGCACACACACACACACACACACACACACATACACACACAAACACACACGCTTATATAAACGTAACCACACATTGTTGCAAACACACCACACAGACTCCCACTCTCAAAACATTAATGCAAACATTTTCACAGGTGCTTAGACACATACTGAGATTTCCTCACCCTGTTTGGAGCGTGTAGTTTTTTTTTCTATGGTTAACAAACAGATGTTTCTCATGAGTTTTCGGTGATTTCCTGTTGGATTTGTCAGGGAACCTGGTATCGTATCCAGACTATTGGAATTAAAAAAAATGGGAGTCTGAGGAAGCAAATGACTTAACATTTCTAAAAAGTGATGAATTTGTGATGCGTCTCTTACTGGAATACTACCGAACAGCATCTGCCAAATAAATGTCCCCCTGATCGGGCCGCGTCATTGGCTGGTACCGCTCCATGCCTCTTTGATTTTCTCCGAAACGCACCGCACTAAATTTGCCTCATCCTGTCTGTTCTGGTGGAAGATGAGTGAGTGCCATTTGTCATTGTTTCTCCTTGGATCGCTTTCCCACCACAAAAAATCCCTCTTCTGTTCTTTTCTGTAGTCCCTTCTTATCTCTTCTCCAAGTGTGTGTGTGTGTGTGTGTGTGTGTGTGCACTTTATACACACACGCGTGTGTGTGTTTATGAGAAGACTGCTGGTGCATTTGTATGCGTTTGAAGTGTTTGTCGGCAGATAAGTGTGGAGCACTCGCAACCATGGCAGCGGATGTTTACCCCGTTAGTGCCTACCACCGTCCGGGCGCTTTTTTTTTGTGGTGTGGGAGACGTGGAGGGGCGTGTGCCTGCCCCGGGGGGGTGACACAGATCTCCATGCCGATGGCTTTTTCCTCCACAAGATTAAAGTTAGACATTAATCAGCGGTATCCGCTTGTTTTGTTTGTGTGTCTGTGAAGGTCCCTCATCCCTCCCTCTCCTCTTCCCTCCTCTCCGTTGCTTTTCCTGAGTGGCAATGCAATTGAGAACCTTGGAGTGCTTCTATTTCTCTAGCTTCTATGGCCATTTGGAAACCTTATCCTGATGTGTACAGTTCTCATAAGGGAAAATTGCATCCGGAGTTCTAGCTTGTCTGGTGTTGAGATCCTAGTTTTTACCAAAGCTCTATGTCATGTCAAAGTGCTATGTCACCCCACACTTCTACCACCAAGTTGACAATCTTTAAACCTTGAACATAATTTCAGTCGGTCATAGCTGGTGTTATTTCCTGTTTGCTGGTGCTGTTCCAACATGTTGAGTCCAACATTGGAATTGTTGCTGGCAAAAACACATGATCATCAAATCAAAAGCAGCTTCTCTGTGACAAACAAGCCCTCTGGCACACATGCATGAATGAATCCCCATTTTGAATAACTTGTGGGCCATAATCAATATTGTATTTCAGCCAGAGAATTTGACGTCAATTTGTGTTTCTTGCAGTGTGCTTAATAGTTTTATTTGAAAATGTTGATTTTGCCCTCTGAAATCAATGGATTCAAACAACAGTGTCTCTCCCCACATTGTAGGCCTATGCTAACTTTGTGTGAATTTAGCCACAGTTATATCCTGGGCTGACCTCAAACGAAATAATAAAATGACATGCATGCAACGACTTCTGTTAATTATAGTGACAAACCGCTTTTTAAATCAGCCCCAACTTGTCTTGAGCTGTTTACGCCACAAACACCCAGCATTCCTCTCTACTCGGCCGCAGTGTCTGACGTCTTGGGTGGTGGCAGAGGAAGAGTGGGGGTAGAGAACAAGTGAAGAGACGCAGAAGCAAGGGAGTGTGCGGATGTGATGACAGCCATCACGGTGAGCAGCACCTGAAGCTGTCCTCCTCCTCCTCCTCCTCTTCTTTCTCTCTCAGCCTGCACTGCAGAGCTCATCCACCCTGCAAACTTTTTTCCAGAGCATTCCCTTATTTGAAGTGTTGGAGCTTGATTCGCGATCTGTTGCCAAGGGCTGTGTGGTAGGGAATCTGTGGGATCCCATATCACCCAATTAGAATTTGGCCCACTGTAATGTTTCTAAAACTATTTAAAAAACATTTTCAGGTACTGTTTCCTTTGCTCACTATGATGTATGAATTGGTCTGAATAGTTATTTCTAGGGGTGTGACTTTCGAAACCGACGTCTTGAATCAGTGTCGAGGCTTCGAAGCACAAGTGTTTCGAAACACTGCTTCGAAACGTGGTTCAAAACAGCCATGTCATGTGACCACTGCTTTCTAAAACTATTTAAAAAACATTTTCAGGTACTGTTTCTTTTGCTCACTATGATGTATGCATTGGTCTGAATAGTTGTTTCTATGAATATTAAAGCTGCAGTTGGCAAGTCTGACAGATTGTTTACAACTGAATGTTTACAACTCTCATGCCCCTCCCCAACTACCACCGAGCACCCTCTCATCAAGTTTGTGCTCGTCAGTGCGCACCAGACTGTGATTGACAGTCAGATCTCACACAGCCCTGCTCTGATTGGACCAGAAGAACTGGGAGCTGTGGATTTTTGCAAAACAAATAACAGGCCTAGAGGTAGAGGTGCGGGTTTTCTTCTAAAACCGGCTGATTTATGTTGTTCTGTCGGAGCATAGTGTCGGTTTCAGTGAATATGATCAAAAAAATCTTGCCAACTCCAGCTTTAATCACCTGATCTCTGTGGAAAATGTGGGAGAGTATGTTGCAATGTCTGACATCAAAGTGATTATTCATGAAAAAATATTACTGTAACACGTATCCAACAACCATGATCAGAAGATGTTTTATGCTGCATATTTGTTCCAAAATGCAAAACAAATGCTAACAAGATGATTCATAAGATTAAAAATATCACTCAAGCAGTTGCTGTAGGCTATTAGTCATAGGAATATTTCAAACTTGACTATGATGAAGAAAGCCTCTGGTATATTTGTCCACAGTGAAGTTATGCATTAAATTATCGGAGCTAAAAGGTCGCTGCCTGCCCTGCTTAAGTGTGACTGTACAACAGCACGCAAATCTCAAAGGCTAAACATCTGATGCCACGCATGTGTAGCACGTTATGCTGCCTGTGAGCAGACGTGTTATTTGTGGCGACGGTGGAATCTGCCATCCTGACCTCTCTGACCCATGATAGGGGGTAAAGATGAAGCGGTTTACCGTGCAATGCTGGGTTGGACACATAGTCTTAGCACCACGTCCCCCCACACCTCGGGTGTGATTAATTCTGGAATTTTCTATGCACTGGGTCGTTTTTGGCAGACAAGTGGCCGGGAGGATCACAGGTTAGGTTAGAATGGCATTCCAGAGAAGCCTCCTCGTTTCCACTGCTGGTCTCTCCTTGGCGGCAAGCAACAGTTCCATGTGAAGCTCACTCATGATGAGAGACGGCTGCTGGTTTTAAAAGTAGCAGTGGAGGGGGATCGGGGACACATCAGCCAATAAATATGCTCGTTCTACTCCCCCCACTTCCCCCACTTCAGTGCTTGCTCCTCTCCAAGTCTTCTCTCTCTAAGTCTCCTTTTGTTCCTATCCATGACGTTTTCAAGTCATCCAAGATTGATAACATCTTTAATGCCTATACAACAGCAGGCAAATGCTATAATAATGAGATTAGTTACACGGTACACCAGAGAGGGTTGAAGTGGAGTAGGCTAATCAATGATATTTGGTTACACGTTACCATTATTATAAGCTTGCTAGGTATTTTTTGCTAGCTTGCTAGGTGAATTTCATGTCCTACAAAATAAGTCGTAAATGGTAACAGAAATGTCTTCATTCAGCTGTTCATTTATTGGGTTCAAGACAACATGGTCCTGTTGTGGTATTTTATAGCTCCCTCCTTTGTTTTCCATTTAAGTCATATTGTGTTTAAAAAAACATTTTGTTGTAGGCTATGTTGTTTAAATAAGTGAGTTAGTTGAATGTATGTCAATTTTATTAATTTGACATCCCTTTGAAAGTTTATGGAGGATGGTCATCCCTTTCCTCAATGGATGAGCCTTCTCTGCTCATGACATCACTTCCTCCGGTCTAACCACTGAGAGAGTGGCCTTTCTCTCAACTACTTCCCTCATGTGTCCCCTGTGTGTCGTGGGCTGAACGCTCTTTTACTTCCTTCGTTTCATTTCAGAGACAGATTGCTATTAAAGCTCACATCTCATTTGGGCGGCATGTGGGCACTGGGATCCCATTGCTTTATGTTCAACAGATGTCCACTCCATTTGAGACGCCGTCATTGGGAGTGAGGGAGAACGATGTCTGTTAAGTCTCAGCTTTAGGTGAAACACTCGCTTTCTCTCTCTGTTTCTCTCTCTTTCTCTCTGTTGCTCTCTCTTTCTCTCTGTTTCTCTCTCTTTCTTTCCCTCTCTTTCCTCACACTCATCAACTCCCCAGCATTCTACATACTGTAGGTTCATGAGTAAGAGAAATATAATCCACCATAAATTGTGTACAATGCAATTTCTGTCTGTTCCGAAGTTAACCACGCCAGTCAGGCATCCGGTCATTGTGTACTGAAAGCACTCTTTATTAGCCAATGTAAAAGATAAATCTAATTCTTGTCCTGCACATTTTAGATGGGAGAACAACCTTTATTTAAGTTATAATTTTTCCACTTTCTACATTACCAGACTCTTGCCTGATGTCTCAGAACAGTAATGTGCTGTTGCTATAGGGAATACTCATGGTAAAGGACTTGAAAATGGATGAAGAGGATAACATTTCATACAACTTCATTTCAACATTGTTCCAAAGTCAACCAAGTCCATTTTATTTTCCATAGTGTATTGAATCAGACCTTCTTGGGAGGTCGAAGATATATAGATTGAAACGAGCTATGACCGCTATCAGATTTCTCTCCACTGCCCACCGATTCCAGCAAAGACTTGGGTAATATGAGTCTTTCAAATGTACTCTGTGTCACTTTCACATCAACACATCGAATCAATCTGGCTGCTCAGAAAATGGGGCCGCTTGAGGAGTCTGACTCATGAAACGACCCATAATGCAATGCACTTAACCGTGCAGTTTTCATTTTGTGGAGAAATAATGAAATAAAGTCTTAATCCCGTTGTCACTATATGTGCTTTTGTGAGCAAGTGTGCATGTGTATGTGTGTGTGTGTGTGTGTGTGTGTGGCTGTTGCAGAGGAGATGTAACTTTGCACTGCTCGTGCAAGGATTGTGTGTGCGTGCGAGAGTGAGTGGGTGTTTGGGTGGGGGGTGGGCGGCTGCTAACTGACTCTGCTCCGACCGAAAGCAGGCGAAACTGGAGTCTGAAGCCAGGGCTGTTCGTCATAGCAGCACGGCTCATTGGCTGTTGGACAGAGACACTGACAGGGGAAATGGACTGTGTCTTCATTTAACTAAATCACCCCAGGGCCCATAGGGAGAGGCCACAGGCACCAGTGAGTGCCTATGAGCCTGGAGGAACGGGGTCAGGGAGGTGGAGAGGGTCAGGACAGGTGACACAGGCCAGCCTCCAGCTGTTCAGCCGAGGGGCCTTGCAGCGTGAGTGTGTGTGTGTGTGTGTGTGTGTGTGTGTGTGTGTATGTGAGGGAGAGTGTGTGTGTGCGTGCGCGTACATGTATTTGTGTTGTGTTTGACGGACTGCACAGCTCAGCCCTGCACCTGCCCGGGCTCTAACCCACAACTCGCAGCAGGGGGGCCGTTCTAGCAAGCAAGCTAAAATCCATGGGTGCTAGCATCTCTTACTAGGATGCCTCTTAAGCGCTGGGAGGGAGGGCATGCATGTGTGTGTGTGCATGCATGCAAATTAAAAGTGTGTCCGTGTAAACCATGGACTAGCTGCCCAATCCTGTTTGAACACTGTTTGTTAATTTTTATTTAAAAAAATCTCTGTAGGCAGACCAGGCTCCAAAAACTGGAAACAAAGAAAGTGGTGGAAAATGAAACACTGTGTGGAATTTCACTGGGAATACTGGGCTACTGTGCCTCTCTGGGGTGTTTTGTTTGGTCCTTGATTAAAATATAATGTACCTTCTTTTGGGCAAAAGTGTCCAAAATTTAAATATAGGCTAAACATAAACATAAACAAACGCGATGGCAAGTTGCTGACTGCACATTTAAACCATATATATCTCTGTGTGTGTTTTTAAACTTGGCTTACTCCCAATATGAGGCCACATAGAATGACAGAGAACAATCTTAGTCACTAGTGGGTTTTGGATCATTACAACTGCAACCCCCCCACACACATACACACACACTCATACCCATGGACAGACAAGCTTGTATTGACACACATCAACACACACACACACACACACACACACACACACACACGCACACACACACACACACGAGCACAGACATACAATGATATGGATGATGTCCAGCATCCATCCCACATCCAGTTGCATCCTGTTTATGTTCCCAATCTG
>NC_055961.1:15444210-15449210 GCF_018492685.1 Alosa sapidissima | reverse complement strand
GCATGTACGGGTGTGCGCACACACGCACACACACAATTACATTTTTAAACAGCTAATGTGATCTGATTATAACAGTGCTCCCCTAACAAGACCGGAGCCCCTGTCTTACCTGTTCCACCACATTACATTTGGCAGGCCCTTCTGTCCAATCAGATGGGCTCGTTGGCTCCCACTTCCTAAACAATGTGGACAGGTTTAGCCCTACCGGATAAGCAGTCAGCTTCTTTTTTTTATCCACATCTCTGCCAGTCAGTGAAAAAGCCCTGCGTCGCTCCCATCGCGGAGTCCTCTGACTGTGCATATTTGGGTCGTCCATTTGTAGACTTTGAGCGAAAGTTGAGTGGAACACTGATGAAAATGAATGGCTTTGGAAAGACCTCGGTCTACTGACATGTGCTCAAAGAGCATGTTTTTTTGTTTTTTTCGGCTCGCCTTGAAACCTAGAGATCAGAATCGGCCATGTTTGCAGCTGCTTCTTTTAATTCGCGGACATGCTTTTGTGGCAGCGTCGAGGATGTGTTTGTTTAAAGGCCTAATGAATGGGTGTTTGGTGTTGTTGAATGTTAGCCTGATTTATGTCCGTTGCGACGTTTGGTTAAACCTGATGTCTGGAGATAGAGAGAGAGAGAGAGAGAGAGAGTGCTGTGTGTGTGTATGTGTTTGTGCGTGTGTGTGTGTGTGTGTGTGTGTGTGTGTGTGACTGATCCAAAGCGACTGCTAGTATCAGCCCAGGCCTCAGCTCCTCTGACACACAAGCTGTACTGGAGCAGAAGCACTCTGGATCTGATTTAGCAACCGCAATGTGAAAACAGAGGAATGGAATTTAAACACCACCCCTCGATTCAAACCCCTCACACACACACACACACTCTCTCTCTCTCACACACACACACACACACACACACACACACACACACACACACACACACACACACACACACACACACACACACACACAACTGCCTCCACCTTCATCCCATGTCCAAAGAATTCCCTTCCTTCATTTATTTCCCTGCAACGTCTCTCTCTCTCTCTCTCTCTCTCTCTCTCTCTTCCCTCTCATTTTGTTGCACAAAGCCATTCCTTCAGCGGTGACATGGCTAAGTGCAAAAGAATCTTTAAAAACAACTGGCAAAAAGGGGAAAGCTAACCAGAGAAATTCTATGCAATATCCATCCATCAACCGTGCAATGGACCTTTACCTTAGGGAAGACTCAAAACGGTCTATAAACTGAATAAGGAAACGGGAGAAAACACAATCCTATCACTCGGGGTTACCATAGCTAAACGCACAAAAAAAAGCTCTGTCTGTCAAAAAAAAAAAGGCAGCGGCTTGGCAAGCGGCAGCTGAAAGCATGCGACCATTTTGAGCTGTGTTAAAAAAAATCTGCTCCATCTTAAAACAATAAATGGCCACTCTGCTCCGGCTCTAGGCAGCCTGTTTATACCTAAGCTGTGTTTACGCCCTAATCTACCGCCATAATATTTGCCCACCGAGGACAGACTCAATATTTGCCAGCTTCAAAATGGAGACCTCTCTATTTTAGGGTGCGGGAGCGCAGTAGCTTTTGATGGTTATCAGTGTAACAGCGGGAGGCTCATCTGTGTTATTTTTTGGTGCGTGTGTTCGTCTCGGCGTGAGTGTGTGTGTGTGTGTGTGTGTTTTATTTCCTCCGTTTGTCTCAGGTGTTTGGCTTGTTCGGGGTTTGGCAGGGGGCCAGAGAGCGACTGAAACACACACGGCTGCACACACACATACACACACACACACACACACAGACAGACAGAGACACACACACACACACACATTCACACAGACTGTTGAATGTTCGGATCGCATAAGAGCTTTGAGGTCCGGTGAGTGTTTAATGATTTAAAACCGGCAAGAATTTTGACATATTTAAATAATATTTTAATATGAATCTCCCGCACAAATATTACAGTAAATTCCATCCTTCATTCCTCAACTCTGAAAAGCCATCCATCAAGAAAGGCATTTTTCACATATGCCATTAAACAAAAATGACAGATTAAAAAAAATAATTGGTAGAAGTGGAGTCTGGTAGTTTAGGGAGTATGTGTCTGTGTGTGTGTGTGCATGTGCATGCGTAATGTGTGTGTGTGTGTGTGTGTGTGTGTGTGTGTGTGTGTGTGTGTGTGTGTGTGTGTGTGTGTGTGCGCGTGTGCATATGTAATGTGTGTGTGTGTGTGCGCATGCATGTGTGTGTGTGTGTGTGTATGTGTGTGTGTGTGTGTGTGTGTGTGTGTGTGTGCGCGTAAGATGACTCTAGAATGCTGAGCCAGAAGATATTCCCAACAGGAAATTGTTTGCAGTGGAAATGAAAACCCCCTGACATACACATACACTCAAACACACACACACACACACACACACACACACACATACACATACATACACACACACACACACACACACACACACACACACACACACACACACACACACACACACATACATACACACACACACACACACACACACACACACACACACACATACACACACACACACACACACACACACACACACACACACACACACACACACACACACACACACACACACACACAAACAAACAGACAGACACACACAGAGACACACACACACACACACACACTCCAGCCTGGAATGTGTGCCTTATGGAAGACTTCCTATCTAAGGAGGGAACCAGCCCCTGTCCCCATTATGGATCTCTGCTCCATATTGTCCATGTTACTAATGTGCATGTGTATGTGTATGTGTGTGCATACGAGTGTGTGTGTGTGTGTGTGTGTGTGTGTGTGTGTGTGTGTGTGTGTGTGTAACTACCCTATGTGGTGTTGTGGACACTATGTTAGAGTTTTGCACTTGTCTTTCTGTGTAGGGTAAGGTAGTGTGTAGTATGGGAGGTGAATGTGTGTGTGTGTGTGTGTGTGTGTGTGTGTGTGTGTGTGTGTGTGTGTGTGTGTGTGTGTGTTTAAATTGCACAGTGAGATGGAACGGATGTGTTGTATGAGTGATGGGTGAAATTGCATGTGTGTGTGTGAGGTACATCTAACAGGCCTGCTTGTGTATGTGTTTTGTCTGATCAAACACAAAGTGTCTCAGCACTGCCATTTCAATGCCATTTTGATTTTGTGTGTGCAGTGAGCTGGTATGTATTTATGTATTTGAGTGTGTGTGTGTGTGTGTGTGTGTGTGTGTGTGTGTGTGTGTGTGTGTGTGTGTTTGTGTGTGTATGTGTGAAATAGAGAGAGTGAGACAATCTGTGCATGTCTGTGTGTGTGTGTGTGTGTGTGTGAATGAGAAAGAGTGAGACCGACTGTGCATGTGTGTGTGTGTGTGTGTGTGTGTGTGTGTGTGTGTGTGTGAATGAGAAAGAGTGAGACCGACTGTGCATGTGTGTGTGTGTGTGTGTGTGTGTGTGTGTGTGTGTGTGTGTGTGTGTGTGTACAGTATGTGTATGTGTGTGTTTCTGGTAATGGCTCAGACACCCAAAGCCTGCTCTTATTGATTCTGCTCCTTCAGTGGTCCAGGGGAGCCCTGAGCCCTGAGCTATGATTAACAATAACACTGCCTCATCACTCCAGATTTCCCCTGTGCCGCCCGCCACAGACCAGCCCAGCCCAGCCCAGCACCCCACACCCCCTCCAGCCACTGGCCAGCAGGGGATTGCAACAATACACGTGTGGATATACTGTGCTCTTTCACTCATGCATACACATGTGCTCAGACGCACAGATAAACACACACACACACACACACACACACACACACATTTTATGGTGGTGTATGATTAAGAAAAGCATGAGAAACGACCTCCTGTGAGGGAAATGGACAGCAGGAGCATATTTCTGTTGGAGGAAGGGACTTCCCACCGATGACTGCTGAACAAACATCCGCTCAGTGTTTGTGTGTGTGTGTGTGTGTGTGTGTGTGTGTGTGTGTGTGTGTGTGTGTGTGTGTGTGTGTGTGTGTGTCTCTGTGCCAGAGGGGAGAGAGGGCTTTAATAGGAGGTAGAGGTGGAGGAGGACATTACCTTTGTAAGTGAAGACTTAAGTGACTTCAGAGGGAAAAGGCGCACACAGGGAACAAGATAAGCTGTCTAAGCTGCCTAAATATGATGTATAAGGATGTTGAAAGAAGCAATCCAAGAATGTGTGTGTGTGTGTGTGTGTGTGTGTGTGTGTGTGTGTGTGCGTGCCTTTTGTGTTGTTTTCTTTGCCCTTGGGTGAGTGTGGTGTGATGTGTGTGTATACAAATGTGTGTGTGTGTGTGTGTGTGTGTGCATGCATGCACGTGTGTCTGCTGTTTTGTACTCTTGAGCATGATTGATTTATTGCCCCCCTCTCTCTGCCAGTGTGGCCATTCACTTGACAGACTCCCAAATCTCAGCTGCCACTCCAAAACAAAGAGTAAATAAGACAGCCATTAGCACTAGTGACACGGCATCTCGTTACAATCACAATAATTCTGCTCATACCCATTACACAGGGAACATGCTGCAAACAAATGACTTGTGTCAGCAGCATAGAAAAGCATCCAGAGAGAGAGAGAGAAAGAGAGAGAGAGAGAGAGAGAGAGAGAGAGAGAGAGAAATAAAGCTATAGGCAGAGAGAGAGAAAAAGAGAGAGAAATAAAGCTAGACAGAGAGAGAGAGAAATAAAGCTAGACAGAGAAAGAGAGAGAGAGATGGGGTGGGGTGGGGAGTGAGAGAGATATATTTTAAAATTTAATGTGACACTACACATTATTTGTATGCCAATCTGACAGGCAACAATTCCCTCATCTATTTCAATCAGAGTGCCAAATAATTGCATTGCACATTATTTATTTATTTATTTGTTTGTTTGCGTCTATTTATAAATCCACTGTGACCCGCACAAGGGAATTGGCATCTGTCAATCTCCCATTTCCTGTCTGCGTCACACCGAGCTGCCAATCAAACTGTGGAATGAGAAACCATTTCAAAACAAAATGCTTGGGAAAAAAGAAAGAA
>NC_055961.1:15424210-15429210 GCF_018492685.1 Alosa sapidissima | reverse complement strand
AATGTTTTTATGTCTGAGTTGTCTTTGTTTTGTGTTCTATTTTTCACGGCACCAAGTACAATTTGCCCAGCACAGCAGAAAAGTAAGTTGACAGTTAAGTTCAGTCTGGCTGTCTGTGGTGAAAGATTCAGTGTCTGAGAAGTCATTTAAACTGTGTCTTATTTCAGTCATGTGTAATTATGTCTGTGTAAAAGTAAGCATGCAAGAGTCACACCGTAATTCTGAGCTACAGTTAAGATGAATATGACATGAGCACTCTGAAACTGGTTATCCTGATTTAGCCTTCCTAGTACATTTGCTCATGACTTCACAGGCAGAATTAGAATTAAAATCGGCCTGCATTTAATAGCAGTGAATGTTTGTGTTTGGTGAACATGTCTTGATTGGGATTGGGAAATGCATTCCCTCCCGACAGCTAACGGCCTGGAAAGGGCGAGAAGTTTAGCCTGGCCAGAAGTCAGCTGGGGTAAGAGCTGTCAAACACTGAGTTTTGGAAAATAAATACAAACTGCACTTCAGACCCCTCTGGGCGCACATGAGTCGCTTACCCAAACGCCATGCCGATATCAAATGCCCCGGCCATAATTGATAACATCCGGCCTTCCGATGACTGATTTACGTTTTTATCAACTAATTAAAACATTACGCTTTCATCCCCTAGTGACCTTGCATGGGTTAGCCTGCGTGTGTGTGTGTGTGTGTGTGTGTGTGTGTGTGTGTGTGTGTGTGTGTCTGTGTCTGTGTGTGTGTGTGTGTGTGTGTGTGTGTGTGTGTGTGTGTGTGTGTGTGTGTTTGGGGGAGGGGGTGGGGGTGTCGACCCTCCCTGGCCCTTTAAAACAGGATCCAGGGCAGCATGGAGCAGGACGGCAGGACTGCCGGGCAGCCACATGTGTTAGCAATAAGCTCACCGCAGCACAAACACAGTAAATCCCAGGCATTATGGGCCATGAAGTCCCAGCAGGAGGCGGGGGAGAGAAAGGGAGGGTAACGGGGCTAACAGAGGCATAGAGAGAGGGTGAGAGAGGGAGGAGGGAGGGAGAGGGAGGGAGAGGGTGAGAGAGGGAGGAGGGAGGGAGGGAGAGAGAGAGAGAGGCTCAGAGGGCCAGGCCTCTTCCAGTGATCCAAGCCACTGCGCTTTGATGGCCACCCCCGCATGAAACGCGGCCCGCCGGGAGCCAGTCGCACTGCACATCCATCAAAAGCCATTCTATCCAAGGGAGCTGTCGGCGGCCGAGCCAAGATGGCGGCGTGTGGCACATACTTCTTTTTTAATGTGTGTGTGCGCAAAGAGATGGGTGGGGTGAGTAGGAGACATGCCACAGGGTGGAGGACTCTCCACTGAACAGCTCTTCACTCACACACCACACTCCGGTAACCTCTTTATGATATTTTTCCCCTTCTTTTCCAGCACCATATTAGACATCTTCAGGAGGATTAGAGCATTGTTGTCTGCTTGCCTTGTTTACATAAACAAACCCCATCTGCTGCCTTAACGGAAAATAACCCACACACACACAGAAACAAGAGACCTACTGCAGGCCTTTAAACATAAAAAGAAGAGCTTTACCGTGAGGGGTCAATGACCTTCTTTTGCTGCTATCTTTTTTTTATATCTAGTAATAAACTACATCGTCCTTATCACACACAGAGGGAAAGAAACACAAGTGGACCAAGTTTATGAGAAAACTATAAATCGAATTATCTTCCAGCCAGGGTAGATATTTTTCCCTTATTCTGCTGAGTGTCAGTATCATCTTGACTGTAAGGGATTCTGCCAGCCGTGACATTTTTACAGTCATTTTTAAAATGAGAGGATAGGAACAGTGGAAGCTTTCAACGTTTATTTTTTTCTATCTTTACGAAGGAGAGTGTTAAAGTGTCCGTGCGCAGAGAGGAAGCAAGCGAGGCGGTAGAGTTGGGGCTATTGGCTCTGAGGCCCGTCGTGACCGACGCCGTCTGATTGGGCCTGACAGTGCGGGGAAGGGGCCGACCTCAGCAGAGCTGGGGCCGGACACGTGGTGATTACAAAGGGGTGACGCACACACATGCACACACATCCCAATCAAAAGCCAATATGGAGCACGCTAAATGCATCATGTGATGAGTGAAATGATGTGCCTCACATCTGTGTACCATGTTTTGAACACTGTTTGTGTGTGTGTGTGTGTGTGTGTGTGTGCGTGTGTGTGTGTGCGTGTGTGTGTGTGTGTGTGTGTGTGTGTGTGTGTGTGTGTGTGTGTCAGAAGCTACCAGTATTCTTCTCGCAGCTTGGAGCTGAATGACAACCCCGGTGGAAAAAGTTAGCTCCGGCTCTGGGAGTATCCATGGTCATAACATTTAGTAACCATGGTACAAAAATGTGTGGAAAACAATCTAATTCCGGCGGGAGAGCTTTTTAAAATATTCACCCAAGGGGCTGAGGTTTTTGCCAGAAGCAGTGCTAAGCTATTCAATCAAACGCTAACCATACCCAGATCCAAAATGGCTTGATTATCATATCAGAAATGAGCTGAATATTTCATAGCTTGCTAATGAAGCAATGATCTGAAATTGGACCTTCTCCAATGTGTGTGTTTGTGTGTGTGTGTGTGTGTGTGTGTGTGTGTGTGTGTGTGTGTGTGTGTGTGTGTGTACTAATGCCTCGGCTAGGAACATTTCCAGGGTAATAGTGTGTGTTTGATCCTATGAGGTGGAGCTGATGCTCTGTGATGGCCTCTAAAGAGCTGAATCTCATTACTCAGAGAGGAAGACAATTAGCATTTAGCCGGAAAGTTTAGAAAGGCCAGGGCTTCAGATTTAGTAAACTCAATATTTTATGACATATACACTGTACAAACACACACATCCGTAGAACACGTGCACAGATATATACAGACATAAATCAAGAATCCAACTTCATTATTTAGGTAAAGCAACAAGACTAAAATATTTTGTCTACGGCGTCAAGATCAGTTTGAAATGGCCAGAGACTCATCATAGTCAAGGTAACAGTGACTACTGTATGGAATGCAGCAGAAACAAGGCATCTCCTGCTTCTCATTCAAACAGCTGCTGTTTGACTCATTTTGCCTGGGATGCAGCTGTTGAGGCCCTCTGCCTTCACATAGCCTTGGATCTCCCGGCAGCCTCTTTAAACGGAGCGATCACTTCAGAACACCAGCACAAGCCCATCTGCTGCTCCTCTCTCTCTCTCTCTCTCTCTCTCTCTCTCTCTCTCTCTCTCTCTCTCTCTCTCTCTCTCTCTTGTTTTATTATTCCCACAATCTTTTGTCACCTGTTTATTCTACCCGGATCAACATAGCGTCCCCGCGTCTTTAAACACTCTTCACCCACTCTGCAACAGCCTTACATGTGCACACAGTCCCCCCCTCTTCCTTCCGCTCAAACCCCCCCCCTCCCCTAAACCAACCCTGCTTATACAGACATCAGGGCCGAAAACAATCTGCCGTCGCATATCGTGCCATACATCCCTCTAATGAAAAAAAGGAGCGAGAGGAATAAAAAAAAAAGAAATCTGCGCTCCAGAAATTACCCAGCATCTGATAGTGCCGTGGTAATCCCCCAGGGACGCAATGTATCAGGGATATATGAAAGTAATTTCTGTGGGATTAGCACCGGGGCAAATTTTGCAAATGGGGTGGTGGTGGGGGGGTATTTTCCCTCCTTCTGTCCTCCTTGGGCTGTTTTCTTACCGTTTGAAATACGCAAGTCGGCAGAGGGTCGGTCAGCTGCACAGAAATCTCATGGCCCGGGGTGCAGAGAGAAGAATGGAGAGAGAGAGAGAGAGTGAACGAAACAAGAGAGGGAGAAGAAGGAAAGGTTGCAGGAAAGAGAAGGAGATGAGCACATGAGCATGGAGTTGGAAAGCGGAAAGAAGGGAAAGGAGGAATGAGATGAAAATGAAGAAGAGGAGAGAAGTTGCGATAGTGCACTTTCAATAAGAAAATGTTTTTGGTCAATAAGCATGCAGTCCATGCACACAACGTCTCTCTAACCCTCATATAACTCCCAATCGGTATGGAAGCATTAGTAGATGTCAACAATCCGCCGACTCCCTTTGGGCAGCGGGCTATTCTGCAGTTGTGATTGATAAACATTTTTCCTCACAGTTGATTCAAGTCAGGGATAGCTCAGGTGGCTTTAATCAATAACACATGGAAGGAAAAGGGGGAAAATGAAAAATCATTTCTCTGTGTAAACAAGACTTTCCATACTGATAAAGAAAGCCATACATCTTTGGAGTTATTCGCATTGGCTTATTCCTCTGAGCCCTCGTGTTGAATAATTCGGAGAAATGCGAAGACAGATAGATACAAAGGCATGGAGAGCGGAGAACTAATATAGAGAGAATGGGAACAACAAGCAATAAATGGGGTGAGACAAAATGAAAAGGAAAGGGATAGATGGAAAAGATGGAGGGAGAGTGAGAAAGAGAGAGAGAGAGAACGAATGCATTGTTCCATTTGAGATAGAATGGTGCTGCACGGTGGTCAGCCATAATTGATGTTTCAAACACGCCCATGCGACGGGGCAGGCCTGAGGGCTTTGTCGTTTTCTTTTTTTTTTCGTAACAGGAAGTGGAGGATGTGGTCGAACAAAGAGAAAACCAGTCGCCAGAGCGGAAGATAGAACAGTACAAAGTAATAAAAAAGAAAAGACGTTTTTTTTTTTCTTTCTACTTCACAGCGCCAGAAAGACCCCCATCGTCCCTGGGAGTCACATCAACCCCCCCCCCCCCTCCATCAGCTCTCTTTCCCCGTTTGGGAGGAACTCTGCGATTCCTCTCTTCCCCACATTCCTCTCTGGCTCCCACAAGCCCCTAGGAGAGCTTCCTCCAGCGGCGTCACGGCCACTTCAGCGCCTTTACGAGCTTCTGGCGTGGGTGACAAGTCCGCAGCGAGACCTCGTCCTTCTAGGGGCCTTTCAGCGGTGGGATAAGCACTTCCACGCCGCCCAGGACCAAGCCCAGAGCTCAGTAAACATGGCGAGTGGAGGGAGAA
>NC_055961.1:15412112-15414612 GCF_018492685.1 Alosa sapidissima | reverse complement strand
GCACATGAATTGACACTTGTTAAACTCACCTCAACATGTCTTTTGCAATCATTTAACCCGCCATGGGCAATGCTAAAGTCACTGTTACAACAGTGCAGCATGCAAGACTAGGCCTATCATTATTTTTTACTCTTATGAGATAAGGGTAGCCTACACTTTGAAATGGGTCTTACAATTTCCTTTTTTTGAGGCACTGACTCTGCCATGACGCTCCTGTTCCTTCACACTGAACTGATTAATTAAGTTTGGGAGAAAAGAGATAAAAGCCTGCCTACACTGAAAACTGATTGGTTGATTTAGCGAAACAGGCCAATCAGGATGCTCTCTGTCTTGGATGCGCTCAGGCACGCACCACCCCTCTCTCTCTCCCGTCGTGTGCGCGCTACACTCAGATGCACACATGGTCTCGCATGCACGCTTCTGATCGCTCACTATAGATTCTGGGAGATTTTATCTAATTTGCGGGCGTCAGGGAGCCGCTATCAATATGCGGGAGACTCCCGGAACTTCCGGGAGACTTGGGATATATGATTACATGTGCTGTGCTAACTGGGTACAATATTGCTAAGCTGTGTGAAACAATATGATCCTGCCCTTGCTCAAAGGCCTGCGATGTAAGACCACTGTCACGTTGGGAGCTGAGGTATTTTGAGTATTTTTTTGCATGAGGCGACAGAGGTGTTTTTCATAAGGCTATGGGGATGCTTTTCCATGAAGCAGTTATGCTGAAATAATATGTAGGTGTAATGTGAATGACTATTTTAGAATTACGAAGAGACTACTTTTCTGTAGAAGGTTGAAGAACATATCTATAATATACAACAGAACAGTGTGATCACATTATCTGTTGCACAGTGTTACAAATAATGCACAATATTGATTCAGGGCAGGTCTTTCTGCTGAATTCTGCTGAATTCTACCAAAGGAGGTTGGCAAGACTTTTATTTGTCGACTTTGTTAATTTCACTTTAGCCAGCCAATGGGCAGCTGGAACAGTTTGCCTCAGTATTGATCAGGTGGGCCGGATTCTTATATTTTTAACCCACAGGTCACAGAGTTTGCTCGTCAACTGAATCCCCACAAGGATGTGTTTGGCACCTCTACCATCCATCCTGTACACTATATGTCAGACTAGGTGGACCATCATGATGCTGATGAGTCAGTCATTGTTTGTAAGCTTTAAGACAATGAAACTGGCCATGGTCTGGCTATCAGTGACTTTGTCAAGGGGTGAGGAGCCCCACCTTCATTTCAACATCCCTAAGACAAAAGACATGCTCACTGATTTTAAGAAAAATGTCCACACACACGAAGTCACTTCCATTAAAGGTCAGACAGTTGAATGTGTGCAATCTTATAAATACCTGGGGACAATTATTGACTCAAAACTCTCTCTCTTTTGAAGTGAGTTGTGAAGCAGTGTGCAGAAAGTGGCACCAATGCCTGTTCTGTTTGAGGAAACCAAATTGTTTCCATATTGACAAATCCATTATGATCTTATTCTACCACATTGCACCAGTTTCAGTTGTAACATTTTCTCTGGTGGCATTGTTTGGTAACCTTTCCTTCAAGAACAGAAACACTTAATCCCACTCACGCACATACTGTACAGTAGTTAACTGGTCTAGCAGGCTGATTGGTGAGTCACAAACTCACCTGGAGGCCCTGCATATCAGACAGCTATGCCACATAATTACCTCTATTTGGAGTGACGACTCCGGTGCGGAACAAACTGTTTGCTATGGGTAGTCTACAGATAAAGTAGCCTGAAGCTGAACCTAGAGATTCTGTTCTAATCTGAACTTCTGACCACCAAACTAGTGACACGTTTATATTACACGTAACTAACTAGTCATGAAAAGCAGCATACCGCGGTTTTAAACACTGTTGATGCTGTAAACAGATGTGGCCTACTGGTTAGCACTGCGGACTTGTTACCGGAGGGTTGCTGGTTCGAACCCCGACCAGTAGGCACGGCTGAAGTGCCCTTGAGCAAGGCACCTAACCCCTCACTGCTCCCCGAGCGCCGCTGTTGTTGCAGGCAGCTCACTGCACCGGGATTAGTGTGTGCTTCACATGGCCTGTGCTGAGTGTGTTTCACTAATTCATGGATTGGGATAAATGCAGAGACCAAATTTCCCTCTTGGGATCAAAAGAGTATATATACTTATATTTTATAATTTCTTAATATTTATACTTAATTATACTTATATATATATATATATATATATAATAATATATAATTGTATAACTTATTATTTCATTTCTGCTTTGCTCACACATTCATGGCTGAAAAGCAAGTATGTTCTTTCACATGGGGAAGAGATCAACACAGTTAATTTGTCTCTTATCATGCCTCTCCCATAAAGTTATCCAAGAGTGAGACTGCGCCTTTTACACTGGCTATAATCCTATAGAGATGCATAGGCTCCAAACAGAAAGCACTTCTGAAAAACAACACTGAAGCTCACACTCAAAAGGTAAAAAATACAGGATACAC
>NC_055961.1:15407112-15409612 GCF_018492685.1 Alosa sapidissima | reverse complement strand
CTCTCTCTCTCTCTGTCTCTTTCTCATTCACTCATTCTCTGACTTGAAAACATACAAACCAACATCCGAGGACCCAATTAGCCCTGTTGCACCATCTTTGACCAAGTTTACATTTCTCTGGAGAGCCGTGTTCCTCTGTTTATAATTACAGACAGGATCTTGGTGCATCTCCCCAAGAGTAGGAGGAGGGGGGGGAGCGTGTCTGTCAGAAAACCTCAGCAAAAACCACTGAGTCACCAAAGACGTCCGATCAGCGATCGAGAACAGCACTGCTGTTTAAACTATACCATAATTGATGTGGTGTTGGTGGTATTTAGTCGGATGCCGTAAACTATTGTGATGGTGGCTTGCCTGGAAGGCTGTTTTAATGGATGATTTAGCTGACTCAGGTGGAGAGACCATGCGTATACGTTCATAGGCTGAGTGTCTCTTAAATATATTATAAACAATGTTAAGCTGTTTGCCTTGGTGGATAATATTTCAACTGTTCCTTAGCGCAGTACTGAGGGGAGACAGGGACAGGATGCTCACCATTTTTCTTTCCGATAGGCACATCTCCTACTGTACATCCATCTGTGATGTCCCGACAGCACTTCAAAGCAGTTGCTTTACTGTAAACTGACTGAACGCCTTCCCCAAGGAGCAAACTGGTAATGTTCCCACTGGTAGAATGTGTACATATCCGTAGCCAGTACATTTACAGAAACAATCAATTAGCAGACAGCGAAAAATGGCATGCCTCTGAATGTGCAGGTTGTGGGGTCAGTCATTCCGAATCAGTTACTTTGCTTGAAAGAACATCTGGTGAACCTACACAACACTACATTTCCCAATAGAATATGATGTGAATATGATTTTGGTAACAATTTACTTAAACTCCCTCAAAAGGCAATACAAACAAATAAAATATTCATAATTGTATTATTTCATTTATAACGATATAATAGTGTACATGCAGTCTATTGACTGTACTCATGAACCATTATGCTGTTAAAGTGTAAGCACTTTGATGGCTAATCCTTTGTTTTCTTCAATATTTTCACATGCTGTACATGTTTTTTTTAACTTGTCCCATGATTTAAGAGTCCTTGGTCCACATCTGAGGTAAGCATGGGAGGTGAGCAGGAGGGTAGTGATGTTGTTGTAATACTGTTTTACATAACAGTGTAATGCTTTGCTTGATAACGAAAAACAATGAATTTCATAAAAGGTATAAGCACAGCATGCATAATCAAGCTTCTTCCACCTCACTGATTTATTTACCAAGCTTTCATAATATTAATTTTATAGAGCTTATGCTACAATATTATAATGCTTTTTGATTGCAGTCATGTCCATTTACAGTTATACAGTAGAGTTTTATGTCAGTTGCTATAATTCATCATTAATAGTGTATTTGTAAAACATTTGTAAATGTGTTTTAGTAGAGTATTACCATTATATAATGATGCCTGGTTGTATGGAGTATTCCAGCACAAATTGGGGCTCTGTGAGCAAAAGTGTATCTCTCTCTCTCTCTCTCTTCCCCCTCTCTCTCTCTCTCTCTCATCTCACTCAGCACGTGTGAGAGGGCGGAGGTTTTTGCTGGGTGGGAGGGTGAATGGTAAGATAGATTGTGTGATCTCTTGAGTAATGACACCTTGTCATCATCATCCCGGACGCACATCCTTTTCTTTGTAACATGCCTTGTATTTGGGGCCCGTCTGTAGCCCTGAGGGGAGAGTGTGTGTGTGTGTGTGTGTGTGTGTGTGTGTGTGTGTGTGTGTGTGTGTGTGTGTGTGTGTGTGTTTCTGCAAAGGAGAGAGAGAGAGAGAGAGAGAGAGAGAGAGAGAGAGTATTCTCCTAACATTAATGTCCATTAGATCCACCGAACATCTTCTGATGATACATTACCAAGCATTTTCTAATATCCCCTTTCATAAAGCACACCACAAACCTCTGATGCTGTTACTCACCCACGGTTGAGAATTTCATCATCCAAGACCTTCCTCACCTCAGTAATATTGAGTTTTCAGGTAAGTCAACAGATTCAAGGATCCACTGTGTTTTTTTATGTGTCTTTGTGTGTGTGTGTGTGTGTGTGTGTGTGTGTGTGTGTGTGTGTGTGTGTGTGTGTGTGTGTGTGTGTGTGTGTGTGTGTGTGTGATATGTGTATATTAGTATAGGTATGAAACTATGAGTCATGCTAAATATGTTTTTCATCTGACTCTGAGTCTTGTCAGTGTGTGTGTGTGTGTGTGTTGGGTATTGTATGAGAAAGAGAGAGAGAGAGAGAGACAGAGAGAAAGGCCTGATGTTAATAGTGGTTTAATGGCTGTTTTGGTAGTGATTTTAAGCCATCAGACTGTCAGGCAGGCCTGATTAAATGGCCTATTAGGCGCCTCCAAGCGA
Source organism: Alosa sapidissima (assembly GCF_018492685.1). NCBI lineage: Eukaryota > Metazoa > Chordata > Actinopteri > Clupeiformes > Clupeidae > Alosa > Alosa sapidissima. The sequence continues at coordinate 15,407,221 of NC_055961.1, read as the reverse complement.
TTACCTGTGACAGTGTGGTTACTGCGTCGACCCCAAGGGCACATTGTCAGGTGACCCGCCCTCATTTTTACCTCGGCATGTGAAGACATGAACACACAGAGACAGACAC
>NC_055961.1:15399612-15402112 GCF_018492685.1 Alosa sapidissima | reverse complement strand
AGAAAAGGAATAGTGTGTGTGTGTGTGCGTGTGCGTGTGCGTGTGTGTGTGTGTGTGTGTGTGTGTGTGTGCGTTTGTTCAAAGAATTCAAAGGCTTTTCTTTTCCATTTTTCACAGCTACTTCCCTTATCCAACCCAGTCTCACTCCCTACTCGTCAAAGGTCTGACGCATGGTCAAGGGTCCTTAGCGTCAAAATCTGCGTTGTTTTCCGACGTGGGGGTCCGTCAGATAGACATTCATGTTAATCCCTCATCGTCAAATATAGACGAAAGGAAATAAATGTCCATCAAAGGTGATGCCGTCACGTTAGACTAATGATTTGTTTGAAATTATCTAAAAACAAAAATCGCAGACCATCAGAGCCATAGGCTACCTTAGGTTACTTTGATCTTGCATAATTTTATTCAGCTTTGGTGTAGGTAACGTAAGGTAAAATAATAATAATAATAATAATAATAATAACAATAATCTCTAACTAAACTAACACGCGCATATTTCTGTATTGCGACCATTGTAGCCTACAGTTGTAACAGCACGTAACAGTCTATCTGCTTCGAGTAGGACTGAGGAGTGTACTGTACTGTACTGTGTACTGAGGACTGTACAGTCCTACCTAATAGGCCTACTCGAAGCAGATAGCGTTGTCTGACAGTCGAGTGGGTTAATGCACGTATTTCCAGAACAGGTCTGCAACTTTCAGGCAGTTCTGAGTTCGAATCTAGGCAGGATCAGAGCCTATTATAATGAGCGCATACGGGGAGTAAAACGACTGTTACGCGCTGTTACAACTGTAGGCTACAATGGTCGCAATACAGAAATATGCGCGTGTTAGTTTAGTTAGAGATTATTGTTATTATTATTATTATTATTTTACCTTACGTTACCTACACCAAAGCTGAATAAAATTATGCAAGATCAAAGTAACCAACTCTCGTTGGAGTTTGACGCCAAGGACTCTTGACCATGCGTCAGACGAGTAGGGAGTGAGACTGTGCAGCCCTTATCAGGGGAAACGTATGTCTGTTGAAAAGACTCAAGTGAAGTAAAAAAAAAAAGAAAAAGAAAGAAAAAGAAAAGGCCTCCAGTGCTTGTCATCCGTCTGAGAGGGAAGTGAAAATTATCCCAGATCTCCAAATGTTTGGATAGCTCATCAGTAGTCATTAGTGTGGAACAGCTGTATTTCCACTGAAAACAGCCTGGGCAAGGTGCTCCTGCTCACTATGAAACCCAATCAGCCACTCTGCCCTCCACACAGGCTGTTTGTCTTTCTGCTACACACACTTTTCATTGTGACAGCTTGGGGCAACACACACCACCAAAAGAGACCTGTAACTGTATGGCTGCTGGATACGCTGTGTGTACAATAACTGCAGGAGCTTTTTAAATCTGATGTCAGTGGAAAGCTATGTGCTGCAAAGCTTTCTGTGCGTAGGATCTTGCTAATATCATGTTGTATGACATTGTATTACATTGTAACTACACCTGTAAGTACATTAGACATAGGCTATGCATATGTTCATCTGTAAAACAGACACACACCAAAAAAACATACATAAAGTATGTGCAGCAGCCCAACGTTAGCTAACATGTCACATGGTAGGCGACTTAATACTGTTCACTGCCACAGGCAGGGCAGAAAGGAACAGAAACATGACCTACATCTCTTTCTCTCGCTTGTGTGTATTGGTGACCTGTTTATCAGCAACAGGTAATGTATGTCCCGTACCGAGGGACATTTAGTGAGCAGTGTGCAGATTAATCGTATGAGCTTTTTCCCCCTCTGAGATCTAATCAATTACAGCACGCTTTAGCCTACGGCCCCCAGGCCTGTGATATCACCATATCTCTGGATTAGACTCCATTTATCATTGTTTACCATCAAAGTGGCTCCGGGGATGATAAACAATAGGGCTCGAGCAAAAAAGGAAAAATGTTACACTACAAGATTGAGCGAGAAAGAAAAGACAGAGAGAGAGAAAGAGAGAGAGAGAGAGAGAGAGAGAGAGGGAGGGAGAAGAGGAGAGATGAGTGTGTGCGGGTAAACAAATGGTTCATTTAAACGTTAAGTGATGACAGGAGTCAGCTCCAACCAAGAAATGCTTGTCGCGGTGTGTTTTTTTTCTGTCAACTGATACTCTTTGTAATCATTAATTATAAACACGCTCTGTTGCGTTTGCACTTCTGCTCTCCCGTGGTGTTATTTTTGGGGTGGAAAACAGGTCGGTGCTTCTGCAGCGTCAGCGGGCAGGTGTGGCTCAGGGAGTCGTCGGGCGTGGCGGGGTTCGAGACGAAGGTGGCGGTGGTTGGTGGTGGTGGGCGCGCGGGCATGGTTGTCACGGTAATGCAGCCAGCCAGCACGCTTGGTGAAGACCAAGACAAATCTCTGGTGCAGTGTGGAGCGAGTCAGGGATTTTCACCGGGCCTGTTGGCAGCACTGCGCTGCACGGCTGGTCTGCTTCGTTGCTGATTTGGGTTGCAAGGCATGCCATGGAACCATGG
>NC_055961.1:15392112-15394612 GCF_018492685.1 Alosa sapidissima | reverse complement strand
TGTGAATGTATGTCTCATAGCCCATCTCGGCTTGTCCCCTGCACTCCAAAATCTGGCGCTAGTTAGCCGATGCTACCAACAGCTTTTTCAATAGTGGTGCTTCGGCATCGGGCTAGCCATGCGAATAAATCACTGTTTTACACCCATTTACGAGGCTCAATGTATCTCCACACTTCAGATCAGATTCCAAAAATAATTCAGTGGAAATGCATGGATTCCAGTTGCTGCTACTGGAAGAAACTGGAATCCATGCATTTCCACTGAATTATTTTTGGAATCTGATCCCTTATCATACCTGTTCATTCTTACTCGTTGCTCGACTTATCGTGACTAAATTCAAGATGGCTGCAAACGCTAAACTTCGTGAAGATACTGTCTGTATAAATCGTCTTGTAAGTAAACTACCAGTGCTTTTTCAAAGTTCTCAATGTCTCGTTTTAAATGTCAGGGCCCTCGGAAGTCTACCAATGAAGTGTGGAGATACATTGAGCCTCGTAAATGGGTGTAAAACAGCGATTTATTTGCATGGCTAGCCCGATGCCGAAGCACCACTATTGAAAAAGCTGTTGGTAGCATCGGCTAACTAGCGCCAGATTTTGGAGTGCAGGGGACAAGCCAAGATGGGCTATGAGACATACGTTCACACTCGGTATCATGTTTCAATACACTTTAGGTCAATATCACACCGGAATTCTCCTTTAACCAATGGCTGACCTGAGGCTTGTTGTCAAATTCATCAATGGACTCACCAAGGTATTTAACATAGCCTTGTCATAAACTTGTCATGGATAGAATGGAGAAACACCAAAGTTCAGACAGCATAAATGTTGTAAAATCGCCATATTCTACATTTCCGCTGGCCTACACTTTTTTTAAAATTATTACGAAGACGTCTCAATGAGCCCACGTTATGGACATCGCTAATGCTATTGAGAGCGATTTAAGAAATATTGCTTTCTTATTGGGATATCTCAATGGAGACCATTAAACTGCTCAATATATTTTGCTCACTGCAGAGCTCCCAGAAAACATTACAGACAAACAGGCTATCCATCAAGCTGCCATATTACAGTGCTGCCAGAGAACTCCAGGGAAGCGCGATTCGATTACGGTGAACGATGGCTATGACTTCGATAATAGCACTTTATATATTTTTTAACAGTGCTTGATACAGGCTTAGCCTGGTGAATCCATACAGTGAGGCTGTGCGATCGGTCTTTTCCTTGATTTTCACTTTCCATCTCTCTTTAGCTATAATTTCTCTCTCTCTCCCTCTCCCTCTCACTCTCTCTCTCTCTCTTCCTCCCTTATCCCCCCCACCCCTCACTTCAGTCTGCTTAGCCAGCATAAATGATATGACAAATCCAGACACTAACTGTCAGTCATGATAGCCCCAGTGCAGAGTGGGGTGTGGGTGGAGGGGATGTTGGTTCCCTCATTGTTTAAACTCAGATTAGGTAATCTCATCCAGCCAGGGCTGCGCTCGGGGACTGTGACTCCAGTGCGGATGAGAAATCTCATCTCCGTCTCTCACCAGGGCCCCCTGCCTCTGCATCCGCAGTGTCTGCGACGGAAAATCGGTTAGTCATGAGTAACACGCGTGGCGCTAGCTTTTGTTTTGGCTCACCGGACGGACGAACAAGCGAGCGGGCAAGCCAGTGGACAGGCTGGGCGGAGGGAGATGACGGAGGCTGGCGCTTGGTTCAGCGCGGAGGGTAAATAAGTTGTCTGTTTCACTTTGTGCGTTCGGGGCTGACGTCGCCCGCCGGGCCCCCCGGGTACCGTCATTATGCGTCCTCACAGAGAACAGTCAAAAAAGCTGACCTTGGGAGAGAGCTGTGAATATATTAGCTCAAAAAAGCCTTGGGAGAGAAAAGCCTGTGTGTGTATGTGTTTGTGTGTCTGTGTCTCTTTGGCTGTGTGTGAGTGTACTGTATGTGTGTGTGTGTGTGTGTGTGTCTGTTTGTCTGTGCATCTGTGTGTGTGTCTGTCTGTTTGTCTGTGTATCTGTGTGTGTGTGTGTGTGGTAGGCCTTTAAATGTGGGTGTGCTGTGTTTACGTTCATGTCTGTGTTTGTGTTTCCATTTACATTCGGTGTTTGGGCAATGGTTTGGTCATTAGTGTTTGTGTTTTTGTTTTTGTTTATCTCCAATTACGTCAATGACTCACAGGCTGCGACAAAATTGAAAACAAAACAATGAAGGGAAGAAAGAAAAATAGTCCCTCTGTGTTAGGATGCCCAGAGGGCATCCGCGCACGGCTGCAGTAATGTGCCACTCTCATGCGGAGCCAATATCCTCCACAACGAGATCCTAATAAGTTTCTCTTCAAGGGCTGAAACCTGTATAGGTCCTTCCAGAGGGTGGCCTAGTGCCGTTTTCATCCCAGCCTGCAGGCCTCCCGCTGGGGGACTCGCCTTGGGCTCCGCCTGGCGCTGGGGCTGTGCTGCTGGAAGGGGGTGAGTTGTGGGGGACAAAAGCGGTGGGGGCCAAAACGGAAG
>NC_055961.1:15354612-15384612 GCF_018492685.1 Alosa sapidissima | reverse complement strand
TAAAAAAAGACAAAGACCGCAGCACGAAGAGAGAGGGAGGGAGGGAGAGAGAGAGAGGGAGAGAGAGAGGAAGAGGGAGAGAGAGGGAGAGAGAGAGGGAGAGAGGGAGAGAGAGAGGGAGAGAGAGAGAGAGAGAGGGAGAGAGAGAGAGAGAGAGAGAGGGAGAGAGAGAGAGGGAGGGAGAGAGAGGGAGGGAGAGAGAGAGGGAGAGAGAGAGCGCAGATGGAAAGACAGACGGATGAGGAGCGGGGGCTTTAGATGGGGAGGTGCCACTGGAGGCTTTTAACCTTAGGAAATGGACTGACAGCAAGAGAGAAAGGATTTCTACACACACACACACACACACACAGACACACTGCAGTCAAGAGCCACATACACACGCACACACACACACTGCAGTCAAGAGCCACATACACACACACACACACACACACACTGCAGTCAAGAGCCACATACACACACACACACACACACACACACACACTGCAGTCAAGAGCCACATACACACACACACACACACACACTGCAGTCAAGAGCCACACTGTTACGGCTGCATTTATTCCCAGTGCTGTTTGTCCCTGTTCTCTCCCCTCTGTACCTCTGCTCAGGTGTGCCGCAGATAATTGCCTTGATTGGGAGCACCTGGCCCTGATTGATCAGGAGTTAAAGGCTCCAGGATCCAGTTCCTGAGGAGAGGCTTTTTGGTGTGGGGACTGCTGGCTGTCTTGCTGCCTCTCAGCCTGGGATTTTGTCATGTGTTTTGATTTGGACTTTGTGTCATGTCTATGTAGTGTTCTGTTATGGTTTATCTTCATGTAATAAATCCCACTGGTTGGGTACATTTTAAAAGGTGTTACTGATATTTATTAAGATTTGGGGTCAGTGGTGGGTTTTTGTTCACCCCTAAAGGGCCACGTAAAGTGGGGTGTAACACACACACACACACACACACACTGCAGTCAAGAGCCACACACACACACTGCAGTCAAGAGCCACATATGTGAAGTGCAGGGAAAGATTTCATGGAGATACGTTTCTTATTGCATGATAGCAATTTTATTACCTATTATTTTACAATTCTAAATTGCGCGGGGAAAGGGGATTGGGAACAAAGGCAGTATGGAGTCTCTGTTGTGCGCGCTCGCGCTGCGCGTCCGAGTTTGCTTTATCCTGGGGAACCCCAATGGGCCACGCCCACTTCGACAGGTAGGTCCATATATGGAAACGTGCATCACACGGGACGTCACCGTTGGTATAGGTAAAGCTGCAACGACAATTGTTAGACACATGCAATATAGCCACAACAAACTCCGGCCCGATGAACTTGTCAGTCAATGTTCATCCACTTCCAGTGGGTAGAGTAATTGTACAGGTCTCCTAAATACAAATCCAGACGGCAATCGGACAGCACATGATCTGATTTTACCGTCTCTTCCCATGAACGTCTCGTCAATCCGTCCCATCTTCCACATATGCTTGAGTTGGTTATAATCATGAATCAGAACAACATCTCCAATTTTGAATGGTGTAGATTGATTAAATGTGTTACTCACATGGTGAGTAGACCGAAGTTCCATTAAGTACTCTTTCTTCCATCGATTCCAGAAATGAGTACTCAACCTTTGCCGATACTGTAATCTCTTGTTGAGCTGGGTGACGGTCGTTTTCCCCGAACTGGAATCATGTAACGGATAGAAAGGAAGGGTAGTAATCCTATGTCCGGTCAGGAAATGAGCAGGTGTGAGGGGCGAAGGTTCACTACTGTCTGCGTGCAGGTAGGAAAGGGGGCGGGAATTGATCACAGCCTCCACTTCACAGATCAGGGTTTGGAGTTCATCAAACTCGAGATAGGACCTCCCTAACACTTTCCGTAGGCACGTCTTAACTGATCTCACCAAACGCTCCCACATTCCACCCCCACCAAGCGGCGCGCTCAACGATATACTTCCATGTAATCCTCTTGTCTGTAAACAATTCCTGCAATTTTTTTCCCTTCATCAATGTCCACAGGAACTTCAAATCCTTTTCAGCTTTCTTAAAGGTCTTAGAGGGCGTTATCAGAATATATTACACTGCAAATGCCGCGTCTGGCAATAAACATCTTAAAGGCAAGCAGTAATGAGTCAGTGGTCAAATCAGAAACAAGTTCTAAGTGCACAGCTCGAGTTACGGCGCATGTGAATAAAGCAATGTATGCCTTCTTGTTTTCTGGTTTCACATGAACTGGACCAGCAAAATCAACTCCAGTAATTTCAAACGTTTGGGCCTCGTTAATACGCTCTTTTGGTAATGGTGCACTGACCTGTTGGCCTGCTTTTACGCGTGCGCGTCTGCAGATCAGACAACTCTTGACACATCTCTTGGTCATCTGTCTAGATTTCAATATCCAGTACATTTCTCTCAGTTGGTTCAAAGTGGCTTGTAGGCCTGAATGCATCACATCTTCATGTGCCTTTCTAATCAAAAGTTCTGAAAATGCGTCATTACCTGGCAAGATGTACGGATGCTTCTGGGTAAAGGACCAGTTAGTTTCCTGCAGTCTCTCTCCTACTCGCAGAAGTCCACATTCATCCAGGAATGGTTTCAGTGAAATGATTTTCGAATGTCTGTCCACATTGTTATTTTTCAACAGATTGTCCATTTCCTTTGGGAAGCTGTCACTTTGAGTTCGCTTGATCCAGTACTGTTCTGCTTGTTGAATCTCCTCTGTGCACAGTTGTCCATGGCGTTTTTCCTTTGTCCGTGTGTTATGCACAAACCGCTGTATCCATGCTGTGATTCGCAAGACTCTGTTGAGTCCGCTGTACCTGTTCAAGTCAAACAGAGGTGAAACTGTACAGGTTAGATCAATCATTGTATTCTGAACAACATACTCTATCACATCATCATTTTCATTAATCACTTGAGGTTCGGTTTCGTGTGTCGGTGCGCCATCTTTCAGCCACTCCGGCCCGTGCCACCAGAGCGCCTTGTCCTGGAGTGCTTGGGCACTTGTTCCGCGCGTCCCGCAGTCAGCTGGGTTCTCCGTTCCAGAGCAGTGTTTCCAGTTTTCCGGTGATGTCAGACTCTGGATTTCACTTACTCGATTCTCCACAAACGGTTTCCACTGTTTGGAACTACTCCTAATCCAATGAAAGGTTATCATCGAGTCAGTCCAGAAATACATTTCATTCATTGTCACTCACATTCAGATTGTTCGATATGAATTTTCCAAGTCTTGCCCCAATAAGCGCTCCCATTAACTCTAATCTGGGGATTGTCATTTTCTTTAGTGGAGCGACTTTAGTTTTGGATGCGATCAGACTGGTTGTACACTCTCCATTTCGCTTTATGCACCTCAGATAGGCTGCGGCGCAGTAGGCCTTCTCACTGGCATCTGTAAATACATGAATCTCACGATCAACTGTTGCCTTTACACTCGTTTCATCACATTTAATTTCGATATCTTTATCATCATCATAACGACGAGGGATACTTATCCTTTTCAAGTAAGGTATCTCTGAACACCATTGATGCCAGGTCTGCGCGATTTCAAAGATCTTCATCCCATGATATTCCTCTCTCCCACATTTCTTGAAATAGACATTTGACTCGAATGGTAAATGGGTACAAAAATCCAATTGGATCGAAAATGGGCGCAGCTGCCTGTAGGACCCCTCGTTTCGTGTCTCTTTTGTTCTGCAGAAAGTCAATCAATTCGTTAGTTTCAAACATGAATTTGTCAGTGTCTCTGTTCCATGTTAGACCAAGCACTTTGAGTGGATTTGGGCCTTTGATTTCCACTATGTCCTCTTTATTTCGTTGTTTCCATTCATTTTGCAACTCAGATGAATTTGTGTTCCATTTGCATAATTTCATACTTGCACTTGACATTATTTCTTTGGCTCTCTGAGACAATTTGAGTGCAATTTTCACATTATCTGCTCCAGTTATTAAATCATCCACATAAAGACATTCATCCAACACCTTGACTTCTTCGGGATACTTCTCTTCATATTTCTTGAGGTGGTGTCTGATAGTTGCAGCCAATAGAAAGGGACTTGGTGATGCACCAAATGGCACACGCGTCATTCTCATAATCGCCACTTTAAGATTCTCATAAGGGACGGTTTTCTCCTTGAACCACAAGAATCTAAGCACATCTCTGTCTTTCTCATTCAGGCCAATGTGCAGAAAAGCTTTCGTTATGTCTGTCATCATAGCAACTCTGTGCTGCCTGAATTTGAATTAAATGCTTAGCAAGTCAGGGTTCAGATTCGGTCCCGCAAAGAGACATTCATTAAGTGAGCGATTTTCTCGCTTGTGAGATGACGCATCAAACACAATTCGCAACTTTGTTGTAATCCTACTTTCTTTGATTATGGGATGATGGGGCATATAATACACTGGGTTTCCTGTCTCAACATTAGTCACATCTTCGACAATTCCCTCAGCCAGATATTCTTGAATTACTTGATCATATTGCTCATACAACTAGTCATTACTATGAAAACGCTTTACTAGGCCATTCAAACGATTTCTAGCAGTACAGTAATTAGTAGCCAAATTAATATTGTCTTCTCGCCTAGGCAAACTGACTTCATATCTACCTTGTTGGTACTTTACTGTTTGTTTGAATTTCCACAACACGTCTGTCTCTGGGTTCTGTTTGATGTCCGTGATCCCCAACGATTCGGTCTCCCAGAAACTGCGCAGTTGGTCAGTCAGCGCTTGTTCCTCGCTGACGCTGAGATGCAGAGCATTTACGTCCACTGTTTCAGTTGTCACACTCATTACAGGGATGGACACAGTTCCTTGTATCAACCATCCGAATTTGCTCTCTACAGCCACAAGTCCGTTGTCCAGTCTCTCTGTGTGTCCTGACACAATGTTCCAATAGTAGTCTCCTCCGATAAGAAGTCCAAGGCCTTTTTGTTCCATGCCTCTCACAGGATGATCCGCTACTTGGAGGCCCTTTGCTTCAAGAGAGCGCCTGACTTCTTCGCTGGCCATTTTAATGTTAGATGAACATACACTTGGGGTTTCTAGTAATTCAACTTCAACAGATGCATTCGTTTTCATATTTGTCAGACTAGACTTAACCTTTCTGGCTGTCATTCGTTTGGCATTTACGGAACCAAATACGTGTAGCTTAATTATTTCTGTACCCACTACTGGCAGGTTCAAAGCTTTAGAAATATCTTCACGGATAAAGCTACGTTGGCTTCCTCCATCTAACAAGCATTTGGCAATTTGGCTTTGCCGTGGCGTGTCTACCCAAATGGTTGCCGTTTGTAACAGCACTGCTTTACCATTACAATCACCTGGTGAAACTGAGCATTGAGCTTGAACTGTGTCTACCTGTGTCTATTTTAGTCGCATTGTCTCGTGTTTGGGTTGCCTGCTGGTTACAGATGGTTTTGTGATGCCGTTTGCCACACTGTGCACACTCAATGCCGTGCGCCCTGCAGTTTCGTGCAATGTGTCTGGGGCCAAGACATATAAAACACCTGCCTGATCTTCTCAACTTCTCTCTCCTCACATCCACTGTGGATTCGGCACATTCCGGAGATCTATGATCAGGCTTACCGCAAAACAAACAGTTGCTGTCGTTCGGACTCCACGTATGGAAGGCTGCAGCTGAGGAGGCCATATTTCCAAAGTTGGGCCTTCTCGTTCTTGCTCTGGAGTGCGTTCTTTGTCAGTGCCAGTACTCCTCCATTCGGGTTGAGACATGTCTTTCTTTTGAGTGAGATTCACTGTTCTTTCTCTACTCTCCACCTCTAATTTCAGAAAGGCCATCAACTCCTATGCTTTCAGAACGTTGTCTGCTTCTGATTTTGTGAATTCGAGTGCAATGTCCTCTCGTATCATTTTCAATAGTATTGGACATAACAAGCTTCCATATGTGTCCGCTACAACACCTAGTGCATCAAGGCTACGCACCTGTATTTCACAATCATCATATAATTTGCACAAAGCGCTTACATCATTTGCTCGTTTTACTGCAGTCATATTCAGTAACTTATTCATATGGGCATTAATCACTAAATCTTTACGGCCAAATCGTTTTTTGAGCAGATCAATGGCAGTGTCATAATTAGTATCAGACAAAGCGAGGCCTGCTACTGCACTCGCTGCGGTGCCAGATAAAAATGATTTCAAATAACTAAATTTGTCAGTCTTGCTCAAACGTTCATTATCATGGATGGTTGTTTCGTACTGACTCCAAAATCCTTGCCACTCACAAATCTCCCCGGAAAACTTCTGAATGACCAATTTGGGAAGGTTGACTGTGTTCATATAAGGCCCAGGTCTAGGCTCATGTGCACTCTGTCCAGACTGGCTGTCTTCAACTTCCGTGCGCAACGCGCGTCTCAATCTTGTTCTCCGCACACTAATTGCATCCATATACTTCAATGCCGTGGTCATCTCAGCTTCCAAATCCTCTTCTTCCGTTTCTGCTTCAACATCTCTATCATATTCTCTGAGAGTCTGTTCTTTTTCCTTCACCTGTTCGAGCAATTCCTCCAATCTCTCAAAGCATAATTCTTCTTTATCCAACTCAACATCAATCTTCTGGGTGATTTTTATTGTTGCAGTTCGGACCACTCCCCACTTTAACTTTAGTCACTTTAAATCCGCTGGTTCCATGACTTCGAATTTCCCCTGCAGCTTCTTTCAAACAACTTTTCAATCCAGTCTTCTCCCTTTATTCTTTATGGATTGGATCCAAGTTCCCGGTTTCGGCACCAGTTTGTGAAGTGCAGGGAAAGATTTCATGGAGAAAAGTTTCTTATTGCATGATAGCAATTTTATTATGACCGCCGCTAGCGAAGCGGTCATATAGGGATTGTCAAAGTTTTTTTTTTTTTTTTCGTCATCTACTTCCTGAATTTTTGGTCAACGATACCCGGAACACCGAACCACCGGGGCACATGAAATTTGGTGGGTATGTAGCCCCACTAGACTTTTACGGAAAAATTTTGTTTGGTCCCCGGGGGCCACTCCCCACCCCCCCGCGCTGGGCTCCCCGAAACCCAAAAAATGCAGTTTTTCCTAAATAACTACCTGAACCGTGGCACCGAGGATGAAGACATTTTTATGGTATGTTGGTCTCAATGGCCCACATCAACCTAGCCCATAATCACTAATTTGTGATTTGCACCCCCCCCGGTAAAAAATGAAAATGCAATATCATTCTGCTTTAATCGCCCCTCTCTTCAGTTAAGATGTTCAGAACTGCACCAAATTTTATGTGTATGATTAACCTGACATTCTCTGGGGGTATGCCAAGTTTTGTAGAATTTGATGGGGGCGGGGGGGGGGGGGGGGGGGGGTCTAAATTAAGTTATGTGTACATTTAGTGACTGTACACTCATTGGCCTGTAGATGGTGGTGCACACATATACACACGCACACACACACACACAGGCACGCACATCAGTATCGGCAATTACAACGGGTGATACATAATTACAAATTCCGCAGGATTAAAGGAAAACCAAATATTCATCATAATAATTTGGCTGCATTTCCAGTATTGGCGTCACATAGTCATTTGTCCACCAGATGGTGCATCGTTGCAGTGAGACGTAATTTTGTTGGAAGTTAATCTAAAGTGGGTTGGAAAGACACTACGCTTCCTACAAGGACAAGACTGTAGTTTACCGCAGAGAACGTCTAATAAGGGTAGGATGATTTCTGCATGACATGTAACTCCCATTTCTTCTTGAAGCCGAAATGAATCTGTGAATGTTTATCGGACATGCTTGGTTTTTACTGCAGGTAGGCTACGTTAATCTTAAGTTATATCAATAGCCTAGAGTAGGTAAAACAATGTTACCGTTAGCATTTGTTGAGTGATGGAGGCCAATTTGAGTATTGATGTATTTGTAGAAAACCATGCGCTTATAGGCTACCAAGAAAATTGATAACAGCACTAATTAAATAATAATATTTAAACTACGTGATGGTTTTCTAATGGAAAATATATAGGCTACCTGAAGGATAACCTGTCTATGATGCATCCTAAACACCTGGCTGGGACATTTAGCTCAAAGTCTCAAAGAGTCAACGTTCATTCCCAAACACCCATATAGGCTACTTCAATCCTCTATTTTCAAAGGTGATTCAAGTAAGGAAGAGCATGGCTCAAAGTAAAGTAACTAGGACTGAAACTACAGAAATTCGTCAAAGTGAATAATTTGTGTCAACTCGCCGCAATTTAGATTTATTAACGCACCCGTGATCTACATCTCCATTTAAACCAAATGTTTTAGAGCGCACGTTGAGAGATGTATCCAGGGCAGGGCTGTACCTACACATATTTGTTGCACGTGCTACAAAAATCATTCTTTGCGATGGATGATTTAGTACCAATGTTACACCGGTCCAACACAGTTTTGCCTATGGCTATACCGTGAGACTGAGACGTTTTTTGTTTGTTCGAAGTGCGTGTTTAGGGTGTGAGAGGGGAGTCGATGTGCTTTGATTCCAACTTGGTAGTAGTAGTCTATGCGATTAAAAAAACACGTGTGTGTTTTAGTATCCAAACAATGATAACGCTTTCATTATGGCTGCTTTAGCCATAGACATTGAGCTACTGTACAGTGGGTTGGGTCCATTTAGAAGTGTCGCTTTCCGTGATTCACACAGCTGCGTGAAATGTATTACTACTGATATGCAAAACTATTAACTTTTCGCCAAGAGGTGGCAGCTTAAGTCCGTTTGATACTGTAAGCCATTGGTTCCCAAAGGAGATTTTATTTGGGTCACCAGCATAGCCTAGAGACAATTTATGTTGTGTAATAAGCCTAGCATAGGGCCTACCTTATATAGCCTATAGTTTGTTAACAGTCACGGTTTTGTCATAACTCCCTCTATGCATTTTTGCATTTAGAATAGCTCTGAAACCGGAGGCAAACATGTCGCAATGCGCCAGTGCGTGGATATCTCAATCGCAAAATTAAACAATATTTCTATCGGGCGCCTACCATGGACTAGGCTGGGTGAATTCAGCCTGATATGCCGGCGATTCCTTTTCGATTTCTTAAAAGATTGAGCTTGGTCTGGCGAAAGCCAGACTAACCATGGACCTCATAGTTGCAAAATGCAAGGGAACATGAATCAGCATATAGTATTTGCACAAACAATAACGGACAGTAGCTCTTCAACTTGGCCCGTTACAGTCTAGCAACGCATTTCATGAAGGCCCTTTTGGACATGTCAGTTATTTGCACCACTGGGTAAAACGGCATTTTGTTTTAGACTACTGGTATTTAATTTGTGCATTGACAATAAAGCTGAATATCATATGAACTAGATGGCTAAACTTATGCATATGTAGAAGAAGAAACATTCACAAAAATCCATGACATGACCTCTCTTCTTGATAGCTGGAACTGACAGGGATTGTTTTGTTTAATAATAAATAAATAAATACATTATACCTTCTGCTTTTCCCAAATACAATGTAGCCTACAGGTGTATCTTTCATCAGTCCAGTTGCAATGGATGGACTGTGATGAACTGCCCTACTTGTGATTGTTTAGATATTTTAAAGGTTTTATAACAATGCTACAAATTTTTTGTCAAGTGCTACAAATCTATTCACCTTTGCAGTGCCAGTAGGCTACTTTGTGTGCGGCCCGCAAACACACATTCCAAACAAGCATACACAAAAGTTTCAAGAGTGGGGGATGGAGTAGAAGATGGAGACAAATTCATTAATATGATTTATTTTCACGGAATGGATGTACAGGACTGAGCGGCGGTCATATTTTGTACCGCTATGTGGTACATCTAGTTACCTATTATTTTACAATTCTAAATTGCGCGGGGAAAGGGGATTGGGAACAAAGGCAGTATGGAGTCTCTGTTGTGCACGCTCGCGCTGCGCGTCCGAGTTTGCTTTATCCTGGGGAACCCCAATGGGCCACGCCCACTTCGACAGGTAGGTCCATATATGGAAACGTGCATCACACGGGACGTCACCGTTGGTATAGGTAAAGCTGGAACAACAATTGTTAGACACATGCAATATAGCCACAACAACACACACACACACACACACATACACGCACACACACACACTGCAGTCAAGAGCCACGAACACACACTGCAGTCAAGAGCCACACACACACGAACACACACTGCGGTCAAGAGCCACACGCACACACACACACACTGCAGTCAAGAGCCACACACACACACACACGAACACACACTGCAGTCAAGAGCCACACACACGCACACTGCAGTCAAGAGCCACACACGCAAACACACACACACACACACACACACGAACACACACTGCAGTCAAGAGCCACATACAGTACACACACACACACACACACACACACACACACACACAGTGCCCCATTCTGAAGCTGCAGAGGTGCAGGTGAATCAGGGGATTACTCCCTGGCCGCTTCACAGCGTCCACACACAAATTCTCCTTTCCACCTGCCTGCTTAGCCTGACGAGACTCACCTTAATGCCCACCAGCGAGCGCCCCGGAGCACCTGAGCCGTGCAGCGCTCCCATTCCACACGGTCCTCCTGCAGACCGGAGATTAATTGGGCCTCCTGCCATATGCATTAGGCACTCAGAATAAACATGCTGGAACTGTGGACTGTGTTTATTTCACATCCACTGAGTTTGTGTGAAGCCGACCGGGTCCCAGTTCTACAGTAAGTGTCCTTATTAAGTCACAAATACTGACAGTTATGCGTGATGCATTCATAAGGGTTTATAACACATTAATAATATGTTATTATTATTATTATACATTACAGTTCTTGACACAATCTGCCTGACTTCAACTCAATGCATAGCAATGTAATCATGAGATAATGATGTTTGAAGAACAAATTGGTTACACTTTACTTGACAGTATCAACATAAGAGTGACATGACACTGTCATGAACGCGTCATAAACGTTTATGACATAACGCTTCTTTTATTAAGTGACATTCGGTTTTTGTCATAATAAATTAGGGTTAGGGTTAGGGTTAGGATTAGGGTTAGAGGTTAGGGTTAGCTGTTAGGGTTCTTGTGCCATGACAGTGTCATGTCACTCCTAATGTCGATACTGTCAAGTAAAGTGTTACCGGACAAACTTTCTTACTATATTATGTCATATTGTGTCATTCTATGGACAAATATTATTTGTGGTGAATCTACAAGTTGCTGTTCGCTATAAACATGCTATGATACGGTAACATTGTATGAAATGTTTATTTGTGAATTTCATTTGTGCCTTTCAACTGATTGTCAATCTAAAACCTACAGTATAACTACAGTAAATGTTGTGTACATTATATACTATTTGTGTTATAGAGTTGCTTAATAAATTGAACATAAGGTTAATATAAAGTTGTTTTCAGGTTAGTAATTACTGTAAATGTTACACTTCCCTTAAGAGTCTTCTTTACCTTTGACTGTGCTGTAGAGACAAGATAATACCTGACTGAGTAGTGAAAAACTAATTTTGAGCTTGCCATTTAGTAACCTTATCTTCCTCTCTGAGTGTCACGTATGCCTTTATATGCAATTATTTACTTTTCCAGTTGCCATGGCAACTCTGCGTGAGTTGAGGAGACAGAATTAATTGAAAATGAGCCGTGCTATGCTTCTTATGACCGGGGGTGGAAAACAAAACACAATGGTGTTGAAAAGCTGATAAGACCAGACGAACCTGGAAGCACAGACTGCTCCTCCTGATAGTTTCAAATAGACCTAATGCTCCATCCACCCTTAAAAGAGGTGCGCTCCACCTGCGAGCAAACGACAAAACCACACCTCCCAAAAAAAAATAAGGATGTCAAAACATATATCACAGGAATATATAGCGGATTCATGACAGCGTGATATATTTCCAGAAGATTCCAATTTACCACTCCTTAAGATTTTTGTGATAACGTTGGCATATTGAGTGGTTGCTGTTAGATCCTGCTGATAAGGCAGTGAGTATTTCTGCAGTTGCTCCTCAGAGTTTTGTTTGAGGTCGGCGCTCGGTTTCCGTTCGCACGCACGTGTGGTGCCTCAGCTCGCTGAGAGCACTGCAGACTGTGAACTAATTCACAGCAGGGGCCCGTACCACAGCCATCCGCAGGCCAAGCTGAGGCTGTCAGTCTTTTCCCCACCTGGACTATTCGCCAGGCGTGAGAAGGAGGGGAGGGAAGAGGAGGAGGAGGGGGGGGGGGGGGGGGGGGGGGGGGGGAAGAGGAGGAGGAGGGGGGGGGGGGAGGGGGGGGCAGGGAAAGCAAAAAAAGGCAAAAGGCAGCGACGACAGAGAGCAGGAGTAACATCAGGGTGTGTGGGGAGGGGTGGAGAGTGTGGGGGAGAAATTCAATCTGCATAGCTGCTCTTTATCAAGGAACAGCAGGTGGAGAGAGGCTGGAGGAGGAGGAGGAGGAGGAGGAGAGAGGGTGGGCCATTAATATCAGATAGAGAAATGTTGAGAGAGAGAGAGAAACGGAGTGGGGGAGAAGAGGAAATCAAGTGTAGAGCTCGCCAGAGCTGCTGTGAAAAATCTGCTGATGTCATTGGATTGGGTTTCCATCAGACGGGGAGGGTAAAGGGCGTTGAATGAGTGGCAGCATTCCATTTCGATTTCATCTCTCTCTCTCTCTCTCTCTTAATGTCTCTTCCGTTCTTTCTTTTCTTTACTTTCCTCCTTTCCTTCTCTCTCCCTCGCTCTCTGCTTCACTGGACACGTTGACAGAATGGAACCGTATGACAGAGGGAGCAATATCCCTTCAGCTACGAGGGCATCGGATAACAGACCATGCTGACACAC
The DNA here is from genome assembly GCF_018492685.1 of Alosa sapidissima. Classification (NCBI taxonomy): domain Eukaryota; kingdom Metazoa; phylum Chordata; class Actinopteri; order Clupeiformes; family Clupeidae; genus Alosa; species Alosa sapidissima. Next base: position 15,371,827 of record NC_055961.1, on the reverse strand, counting down.
ACATGCACCTACAGTAGCCACACACAGTGAACTTCTCTCACACATACACTCACACACACACACACACACTTACACACACACATACACACACACATTCTCTCATATGTGCAGGACACACATATTTACTGAGCAAACCACTTCTTAAATGACATTGTATGTACCATGCATCGTTATTACATGTGACAGATATATTGCGGCATATTTCCACCAGCAGAATTAGATAGCCATCTGAAGCCAACGCCGAGTGACATTTCAAGGCCCCTCGCATAAAACAGCTCCGTTCAACCCAACAACACGCATTCTTATCTGTCCTTCCAAAGCATATGGCAAATTGATTTGGTCGAACACGAGCAGCGCCAGCCTTACACACACACACACAAACACACACACACTCACACAAACCACACACACACATACACACACACAAATACACACACACACATACACACACACACACAGACACACAAACAAACATGCCCACACACAACCATCAACAGAGTGTGAGAGATGGTCTTAATGAGCACAAGCCCCCACACATTCACTAATCATGTGATCCATTAGGATCCTTACAACCCAGTGGAGGGAGACCAGAGATGCATTACTGCTTCCCATGAGCCCTGCTGGCAGAGAAAAGCCTCCAGGAAACATGTTGGGGGTGGTGTGTGGGTGTGTGTGTGTATTTTCATGTGTGTGTGTGTGTGTGTGTGTGTCTGGGCAGAGGTGGTGTTGCTCCTGCTACCTTGTCACCTGCGGGCATTCATAGAGACATCTCTCATCTTCTGTCCTGCCAATACGTATGCCACGCCTAATCAGACGCTGGAGGGGGTGCGGCCTGGGGAGGGGGGTGCGGCTGTTGAGGCGAGGCCATTTAGCAGCGAGTGACAGCCGAAAAGATGGCGTGCGAGATACGCATTTCGTGCTCACCTGAGCCGAAATGGAAATTGATTCAGTGTGTCTGTGTGTGTGTGTGTGTGTGTGAGGTGTGGGCGCTGAAGAAGTGTGTGGTGTGATTGTTTAACAGTGAATAAATGGTGATAAGAGGAGACAGGTTACCGTGGAGACGTCTCTTTCACCCCTATTACAGGTGATTGATGATTCGCCAAACACACATGTAACTGCTCAATTGACTATGCCATGTTTGATCAGTCTGCGAATCAGTGGGGGGAAGTCATTGTTGAGTTTCGTAGTTGTTACTGTTGTTGCTATTATTGTTGCTATTGCTGTCATTGCTTTGGTACCCTGAGATCTTAAGCATTGATATGTGTATTTCACATAAAACGGCTGGCACAAATGAATAACTGGGAACATATGTGAGTGTCGCACACAAGCTCTGACAAGCACAGCCGCATAAACGCAGTGACCTCTGAGTGAGTCTTTACGAAAGTCTCCTGATGGAGACGTACATGATCCCTCTCCGCCCTTGCATCATTTTCAGTGAAATATCTGAGATTTGGCTCCGACTCAATGCATCGCAGCGGCTATAAAAAGAGCGCTCTCTGATTTAAATAAGCCATTTCTGCGGCTATTGATTTCAGCCGGATTCTGTAATGTTAGCTCTCGGAGATAGCGTCCAAATATAAAATCGCTAGGATGAGAAATTGTCTGTGGTGTGTTTTTTTTTTCTTCCTCTAAGCTTAGTTGCGGTTCTCCTGGTTTCACAACACATGTTGGACCGATGGGTATCTTGCTGCAATGGGATCAAATTCCACTGCAAGACTGAATGCGCATGTAACCAGACAAGAACTATGAAAAGTGCCCCACATTGTACTCGCATTAAGAAAGAGACTCTTCGGAGAAGAAAAACGGAATCAAGGCCTGTGTTCGATGAAACCGGAATCCACAACCTCTCTCTGTGCGAGATGCTGGCCAGATATTTGGCCAGGCATTTTTGGAAACCTGATAATTTGGTTTGCACTGACCCAAAGATAGCATTGTCCCTTCCTTTCTCCTCTCCTCCCTGAAGTCCTCATCCAGTGAATATAACCAGTTCTGTCCCATCCATTCGGCGACTTGTATGGAGTCTCGTGCTTTTCACGTTCTCACCCAGATTAGTGGTGGAGCCTTTGGGTTTGAGATGGAAGACCGAGCTCTGTCTAAATTATACCAGGAGGACTGCCCAGAGTCATTAACATGGAGCTAAAGGCAGACACACACACAGACAGGAGGGTTTTTCATGTCTAAGCACCCTCATGCATGTCTGAGTGTTTCTCCTCAGACACGGAGGTCAGGCTGGCTAACTACAGTATGCCTCACTGAGGCATGTATCTGAGCACTGACACCAGCACTTCACATCATCTAGCATTTAGCTGCTTGTTTAGATCACAAGCAGTAGCTGCATTTGTTATTAGAAGTTACAGACGAGCAATATTCTCTGAAGATGGTTCTCGTAATAGACTTGAGAAATGCCTGTGCCATCAGCCACACACACCCACACACACTGTCGCATATACCACTGTGGAATTAGTGCTTAGATAATAAATTGTTGTGGCACTGTACAGACAGTAGTGTTATTGAGGGCATAAAAAAGAAGTGCATTACTTCATTGCTCTCCTCTTTCCTTTAAGAATGATGTTTCTTCTATCTTGCAGTAATTTCCTATCATTTATGGCCTATTTAAATTGGAACAGGCTGCAACCAAACAATTCAGGCAATGTTCGACACAAATAGTATTTGATTTTTCTTACCACGAATATGTTAGACATTTGAATATAAAGTGCTGCAACTGACTTCCAGACCATTTGCCACGATCATATAGGAATACTGGGGTGTGTGTACGGTTTGTGGGAGAGATCAGATCCTGGAACAGTTATTCTGAGAGAGAGTTTAGCATCCTCTCTGACTACCCCCTGCCTTTCTCAGGAGGTCTGTTGTAACTCATTCTCATTCAGTAAAAAATACACATTTCCATTTGCCTGCTCAAGAATGGAGGAAAGTGACCTAATTGGCACCTGGCAAGTTTAATCGCAACATACTTTGGTACGGACGGCGTCCTCATGAATATGTTGGGATCTGAAATAAATTATTTAATGGGAGGATCCATCTTGAGGTCCACTGAAGCGTGCTAGAAAGTCATTCATATTAAATGAGATGTGCACTCGCCTAAAAGGGAGCCAGCTAAACGCTGTTTATGGCCATGCAAGAAAACAGGCTGCGTGGCTTGTGATACTAGAGAAGAGCCAAGGTATGGTACATATGCGTTAGACGCGTCAGTGTACTACTGAACACATACACTCACACACATGCACATACATGTATGGTCACATCCACCCACACACACACACTTTCACACATATACACTGCCTGACACACATGCATGAACACACAGACACACGTCTCTCTCTCACTCTCTCACACACACACACACACACACACACTCACACACTCACACACACAGACTCTTGTACATGTACTTGCAAATGCACACAGACACACATACCCATACAGAAATGCCAACCAATACACACATTTGTACATTCACATTTACATACACACAAACACATCCAGTTAAGTGTGTCCCTGTACCTGCTTGTGAGGACACCCCACAATTAAGTGATAATTAATTGCTCCCTTGGTAGTTCTGCATCCTCTGTGCAGGGAAACATTCAGAACAGGAGCCATTTTGCTGCAGGGTAAAAACCGAGGCACTATCCTCTTAGGAGGCTATGACTCCACGAAAAACTGTATCATCAACACAATTATTGCACTTGCATCTGCAAATAAAGATTGAAAATCACTTAATCGCTCTGTGTTGCAAGGTGCTGAGCTGTTCAAACTCCATTTAGCCTTTTCTATTTCGCTATACAAGTCTATTGACTTCCTCAATAGACCTTGTCTCATGAAAGCTATTTTGTAGGGCCTCAGGGTCCAAATAAGGTATTCTTAGACTCATCCACGGGAGGAAAAAAAACAGCAGGCACAGCAGATATTCCTGCCTGAGGCCCCAACAGATGAGTCAACCAAGTACTTAGGGCATATGGAGAAAAGCATGTATGTATTTATGTTTAGTTGTGAGTGCTAATCCTGCTATGATCTAAATACTGGCAGAATCTCAAAAGATTCCCCCCCCCCTTTGTCCTTAATCCATATTAACATTTGGATTTGAGGATTTTGCCAGACATGCCCTCACAGACAACTGTTCAATAGAAATAATGATAATAATTATTGACCAGCTGGAGCCATAGAGAGCCAGTGTTAGCATTAGCTTTGGCAAGCTAGCATGTAGAGTTAAGTGGAGTCGGCAACCTCGGGGTCAGTAGACGGTGCCTCCCTCCAAACCTCCCAACCCTTTTCTCTCCCCAGACGGTTCCGTGTCGGTCCAGGGTTCCGGCCGTTCTCCCAGGCTCGACTCGGGTCTGGCCGGCGCTTTCACACAGGACTGAAACGTGTCCAGTCGACCACAAAGCAGACGGGCTCTCTTCTCCCAGGGTTTGGTAATTATATAGATTTTTTTTGCGTTCTCCTCCACTTCTGGCAGAGCTCTGGAGAGCACCAGCAGCAGCAGTTCGATTTATTTTTGCAGCGGAGTGGCTCTGAAATGGCAGGGCCTGCCTGCTTGCCTTCTAGGTCCTGTGCTATCACCGCTGAGAAGGATGTGTAGCATTTCTCCTGAAATTCCCCCACGCTAAATTTTCTCTCTGTGCGACATTACTGGCAAGTTTTTAGGAGATGTTAAAAAAAGAACTGAATAAAATTGAAAGAAATGCATCTCATTAAACATGCATATCCCATGGAAATTTTGGGTTAAGTTTTTACTGGTTAAACTTTAATAGCTAGTTCATTTCTTCCCAAGTGATTCTTTAGCCAGCAGTTAATTTAATGAAAAATAAAGGATTAATGCATTATACATAAAGACAAATGGTACAAGAGGTTTCATTAAAAACGACTGTGCCCATTTGCAAAGACAAGGTCATTAAATTGTGTACCTTCCTCCATCTGGATGGAGACCATTTACTTAATCCTTGGAGGACGTGGATGACCTCTAACAGTGGTTCTCTCTAAAGAGGTATTTATTCTATATTGCGCTATTTTTTCCAGTGAGTCATTTGTTGTTTCAAAGGATCAGATTATACATAAACCAAGTGACACATGTTATTGTCTTTTGAAGCTGAAAATCTATATGCGTCTATAGAAACACATATTTGTTGTTATTGTTTCGTTGTTGTTATTGGCAACACCATCACACATACTGTACAGATATACACTGGGCTGAGAATATAATTAAACAGCTCCAGCATTGTTCTGTGGCTGGACGTGGTATAGGGAGGCCATTGTGACATAGTCGTGGCATAGGTGCGGGCTGGAATGGCTGCGCTGCCTGATGACTGTGTCAGTCTGCTGGAGCACACATTCAGCCGTGGGCGAGCTCCGGGAGAACACAGGATTAGAGGTCGCCTAATGGATTTGTTATTTCAGAAAAACGACTCTGAAATGTTGATTCAGCAGGAACGCAGCACCACTCCGTTCTGCACACAGACACACACACAGACACACACACACACACACGCACACACACCTGTCCCTGAGAGTTGTGTTGTGTTCCATTCACTGTGCCATTTTTTTGCAGCCAGTCATCAAAAAATGCCACCAACACGCTTGTGACTGAAAGCTCTATACAAGAGGTGTTTGTGAGTCACTAAAGTGTAGAAAGCCCCATTGATCAGTTTCAGTAGTGTGATACACATATGTTTCCCCACTTTAAAGGAGAATTCCGGTGTGATATTGACCTAAAGTGTATTGAAACATGATACCGAGTGTGAACGTATGTCTCATAGCCCATCTCGGCTTGTCCCCTGCACTCCAAAATCTGGCGCTAGTTAGCCGATGCTACCAACAGCTTTTTCAATAGTGGTGCTTCAGCATCGGGCTAGCCATGCAAATAAATCACTGTTTTACACCCATTTACGAGGCTCAATGTATCTCCACACTTCATTGGTAGACTTCCGAGGGCCCTGACATTTAAAACGAGACATTGAGAACTTTGAAAAAGCACTGGTAGTTTACTTATAAGACGATTTATACAGACAGTATCTTCACGAAGTTTAGCATTTGCAGCCATCTTGAATCACGATAAGTCGAGCAACGAGTAAGAATGAACAGCTATGATAAGGGATCAGATTCCAAAAATAATTCAGTGGAAATGCATGGATTCCAGTTTCTTCCAGTAGCTATGAGACATACATTCACACTCGGTATCATGTTTCAATACACTGTAGGTCAATATCACACCGGAATTCTCCTTTAAAATGTTGTCATATTGTTGTCCCAGTTCAAATTTTTTGATAGTCTCTTTCTTTTTTTCCTTCTTTCGGAGTTCCTCCCTCACACTCCAAGGACCGCCGCTATCAGGGAATTTTATCTGGAAAGATGGAAGGCAGTTTTTGCTGTGGGAAAGAATGAGGCGGACATAAATTCAGCAAGGTCGCCCTGCGGCCCTGCATGTGCATGTGTGTGTGTGTGTCTGTGTGTGTACATGTGTGTGCCCGCCTGCCTCAGATGGTTTCCCTCAGTAGTGAGGGGGTGTAAGGCCAGGCGCTCTCAGGCACCTGCATGTGAGTGTGATGAATCAGAGCTCCGGAGAACAAAGTGGAAAATGTGGGCTTTGATTTGTGACCCCCAGAGGGCGATGGCCGTGATCAGACTCCAAGTGCTCTTTCTGAGGAGTTGTCATTTCCGACTGAGTGTTTTTCCAGCAATCTAATAGCTCTTAAATGAGGCCAAGTGTAGCCCTTGGCATTCAGTGTACAAGTCAAGAGGCATTTCGAGCGGTATTTACACAATGCAAATGTCTTCTTTAGATAAGGGAAGCTGGGATTTTTTTTCTCAAAAGCTGAATGATATTTCAATAAGGGAAAAAATGTTACATGTAAGCCTAATTTCCCACCTTCATTTGTATCGATAGGGAAATCAGATAACCGTTGTGGCGATAGTGGTTGTCTAACCATTTTTTCTGTTGTAATTTTGCCTGTCATGATAATGGGACATTGCACTGTTTCTAAATGTAATTTCTCTGCAAAATAGAGATAGTAAATGTTGTATCACTGAAAATAATTCTGACACATCCTTCTTTACTTTAAACAGAAATGGGGCACACATCTATTGAAAATGGATTTACGGTACTTTCAACAAGAATAATAGAGGTTAAGTACCAAGTAAATAAAAAATAATAAACCCCTTAATCTTTTTCATAACAGTCACTCTGTTTCTATTCTGGACTATAGTGATAACATTCACTTCTGTGCAGTTTGCTTTATTAATGTTTATAATTTCTATAAACCCCAAATGTATATTTATCCTCCACAGGCGACAGGGAGTGTCCATTAAAACTCTGTTTGAGTTGAGTGTGATCGCAGCACTTGGTCGGGCACTTCTGGGGCGCGGGCTGGCAAAACCCTGAGACCAACTTAGTGTGGATCCACTTTCCACATTGGATATGTGTTCTACAGATGAGAGTTAACTGACTCCCCTTGGAAGTCTGTATGGATTCTGCAGACCTCTGGGCCTGGGAATCCCATACCCACATTCACACAGTTATACACACATCCCTCAGTCACGTACAGTCCCAATACACACACTTCGCGCACACACACACACACACACACACACAGAGGGAGATTGAGAGAGCAGATGGATTCATACACAGCACGTATACACAAATATACATGTACGAGGACATAGCCCAATAGACTCACGCACATGTGCACATACACAGCACATTATTAATATGAACGTATCTGTAAATACATATGTGTACATCACCTGAACACATATCAACACACAGGGACACAAACACACACACACTCATATTCCATCATACCAATACACATTCGTACACGCACACACACACACCTCCTGACGGGGTTAAACTTTCATTAGCTTGCCGTGTCAGGAGAGGTTTCCCCTCATCTCGGAGGTGTAATGCTCCCTGACATGTGTCTCTGGCTCTTTGATTTATGGACTGGCACAAGGGGGGCTCTCGCACATCAAACGGCAGAGGTGCAGGCCCCGTGAACCCCCGCAGCATGCCCACTGAGAGGCCGGGGGCGTGCGGCCTCCAGGAGGCCAGTGGCAAGGGCCCGGAACATTCCCCACTTCCTGCCGAGAGCGAAGACTCAAAACACACACATGAACACGTACAGTACACACACATTCACACTCTAAACAAACTTTCTGCACTGATAGGAGAGAGACAGCAAGAGAGAGAGAGAGAGAGAAAGAGAGAGATAGGAAAGCAGTTACGTAACTGCTCTATCACCCCATCTGTCAATTGAAACAAACAGCAAACCTCAAGAAAGAGTGAACAGACTCCTCCTGAGTGAATTATGCCATAAGCAGAGAAGTGCTGTGTCTGTCTTTTCCTGTTCCTGCATTTAAATTTGTATCTACCTAGTAGTCTACATGTTACATTTAGTGAAAATTGGAATATATCTTGCCATATGTGTGTCTGTAACAGTATCCAACTTAATATTTCAAAATATCTGACCAGATATTCTCTCTTCTCTCCTCTTTCTGTTCTTTTATAGTTTGGCCTCTTATAACCCAGTCAAATGAAGTCTCCAGACTACAGCAAACATTTCAATAATATGTAAGATAGCAACATTGTGCAAATGGCAGATTAAACAGAATATATAGATAGATACATAGTTACACAGTTAACATAGTACACATTACAATTGACCAAACAATACAATCAACATTACACAGCAGCACAAAAGACAAAAACATTTCCACTGTTTATTGGACCACATTCAATTCTGTAGACAAAAGGTGAAAGAAAGGCTGCATGTAATCAAATCCTATGAAGACCATTTGAATATTAAGGAAATATAGGCTAGAATAATCAGTTAAGTTTAAGGCTAGTATGCTAGTCTTGCTAATTAACAAGCTAGCTTTTATTAGCCTTTCTCTCTGGTGGCTATGGGATTCAATAAACTGTGCTCTCTTCACAGCTGCCTGATGTGCTTTTCATGTATGTGTTAAAGATCCTTAATTACTGTGCACAATTATTAGTCTTTACATTAAAGTGTGTGATCTTTTAATAGTTTGCATCAGTCATCTGGCCACCCAAGGTTTCTGCTAAACTGTGCATATTAAGTGTCTTCATTGTCAGGGTCCCCAGGAATCTCACAGCAGGGCTCCACTGATAGTGTTAAAGGATCACAGCTCTTTCCAGTGTCAGACGCAGCCATATGCTTAATTATGTGCATGTATTTATGAACTGCATATGCAGAAATCACACCCACACACATTCAGTTGCACACACACACACACACAGTGATGGTAGCCTCTGTTGGGTCAAGGTGAATTGTGGGCAACCGCTAATTAGCCACCCAGTGATGGCAAAAAAAAGTAGAATAAGTAGGCCAGCTAGATGGCCTGCACTGGCTCAACTTGAACAGTTCCTGGATATTCTTACTCACTGTCCACAGGCATGCCATTTTAGTTGACTAGTCTTTTTTTGGCAACATGCTATTGGCTGGTCATTTAAAGGACAGATGTCACCTCTGTTCACAATTAGAGTCAACATCTCCAGGCTATTTTCATCCACTTGTTCATCACTGATTTTCTTTTTCCATAGAGAGTGCACCAGTCCAGATACATACATGTAGGCTAAGTTTTATTTTCTTGTTTTATTAATATAGCACATTTAGACATTGTGTTTTATAATAAAAGTCAGAAAGACAAAATATTCCAGGTTCCATATTCCACTTACACACACTATACATGCTTTAAACCGCAAATGCAGTGTTGTGTGTAACGCGTTATAAAGTAACGAGTTACAGTAACGTAACTACTTTTTCGAGTAAAAAGTAGTGTAACGCGTTACTACTGAAAATTTGGTAACGTAACGTAGTTCCTTTTTCATATCGGCGCAACGTTACTTTTCCCAGGGACAGATTTGACAACGACGCTGCTTTCTCAGCTGCACGCTTGCGCAATAGGCACAAGCTCCACACGGCAGCCTACGTGACAGAGGCTGGTAGCATGAAATGCAATTATAGCTCCACACGGTACGTGACAGAGGCTGGTAGCAATGAAGAGCAATCATAGCAAGTGAGACGAAGCCAACGCTAACTTCTGAGGGATGGAGGTAGCCTATTCACATTACTTCGAACTCGTTGAAACTAAGGGGAGGAATGTGAGTGTTAGTTGTAGCCTAGCCTACACTGTCCCCTGATTTTGTCTACTGCCGTTAACTCAACTGCCAGCCTATTGATATGATTAGCGTTGCACCAAATTTCGGAGGAGCGCCTGTTTAATGAAAGAGTATAAGGCTATAAAATAAGCCCTCATACATTTTGTGTTCACCTATATGCCCAAGATGTAGCGAGGCTATGTTATTATGACTGCCGCGCAGTGAAGCTGTAGGTGGCCGGAGACAGTTTTTTGTGAATATCTCGAGAACCGTAGGGCCTAGGAGGTCCACCTTTTTTATGTATGTTGGTCTTAAGGGGGCATGTCAAGTCACTGGACACTGAAAGACCGGGGTACACAAAACTTGGTGGGCATGTAACCCCACATGGATAGCATGGAACCGTTGTTTTTCGTTTTGATCTGTAGCCCCCCCGCTGGACTGGACCCCAGTAATCATACGTATGACACATACTCACACAGTAGACATATGTACGCTTGCATGCACAGGCACATACGAAGGCACACACACAAGCACGCACACACACACACACACACACACACACACACACACACACACACACATACACATAACATAAACATGTACATGCACACATGCACACAATTCAAGAATTTCTCAGAATTATGAACAGGCAAGATGGAGGTGGGGTTGTATAAAATGAATTTTACATGTGAAATCTATGAAATAATCATGTTTTGGTACTTGTTGTCTAGCAGATACCAGTGAGAATTGAGTGTGGATAATGCAATTTAGTGAGACAGTTAGAATCATATAGGCCTTTTAGCGTGATTTATTTTTGTGGAAAAAATGTGCTGGACTGGGCGGCGGTCATATTTTGTACCGCTCTGTGGTACATCTAGTTTGATATTGTTTCATAGGGCTTTAGTGGTGGTGTTGAAGCCTATAAGCCCAATGTTTTCTTGTCAAGTGCTCTGTTTGTGGCATTTTTTATAATAAAGAACACAAAATAAATACCTGTTATGTCCTCCATAGTAGGACTTTATATAGGCCTACACATTTAGGAACAGATATTGGGTTCTGCCCAAAGTCGAGCAACGTAAAAGTAACCAGTAACGTAAAAAGTTACTTTCCATAGAGGGTAACTAAGTAAAGTAACGGGTTACTTTTTTGAGAAGTAACGAGTAACGAGCAAACACTACTTTTTAAAAGGTAACTTCCCCAACACTGATCAAATGTGCCCGGAGGAGGAGCATACCACAGTTCAACACGCGACACTGATACACATTAGCATCGAAACCATCTGTCTTCAGGCAGTGCGTTGGGTACCACCCATTTAAATGTATGTTTCCTCTTGTACCTTCCCCATGCAATCCAAGCCTCAGTTGTCTTCGCTTATAAATGGCCCCTTGAAAGACTTCTCCACCGCTTTGTCCTGGTCTCCCTCTTTCTTTTTATCTGTGCTGACTAAAGTGGATTTGTCAGGTGAAATCAATAGGACATGATACTCGGATTTGCCCGGTCAAGCAGCCTCATTGAAAGAGATGAACAACGCGATTTTTTATGTATTCAGGGGGGCACTTTCCTGAGTACTGGAGCATTTCTACATTCAAACTCCTAAAATATATGGACAAAGCTGTGCCTGTTGATGCAATAATGCAACTCCCCAAAAAAACGAATAATAAAAGAACTAATAACAAAAGATACCGTCCGCAAACATTTTTGTTTGAACTGACTGCAAGCCAATGACTCAACCCAGGCAATAAATCCTCATTAATATGAAATAATTATGTTTACACTTGAAGATAAGCCAAAGGGTGATTGACTAGCAGAGGCCTCTGCTCTGCCTTCTGCACAGTGTCAGTGAAGGGGGTCTGGTTAACGTCAGGCCCTCAGAGGAGAGTGCTTCTCTGGGTTAAGGACAGCCAGGACAGGGAGCGAGGGAGAAACCAGAACCCGTCCGTCTGTTTGAAGAAGCGGTGAGTGTGTGTGTGTGTGTGTGTGTGTGCGTGTATGTGGGTGGGTTTGGGGGGGGGGTCTTTATTTCTGGGCTGCTGTCAGGCGTGCTTGTCCCAGTGTCTTATGCGGAGGAAAGAAGTGGGAGAGCCTGCAGCCGCTCAACTGTTTGACACAGAAAAGAGACTCTAATTATTCTACCACCACCTCACTGTCTGTCCTTCACGACAGGGAGGTTAGGATCAAGGGCAGCGCCTGAGACAGAGTGTGAAGTCGAGAGACACGGAGAGAGAGAGGGGAGAGACAGAGAGAAAGGGAGGGAGAGTCAGGGAGGCTTAGAGCAACTTTCCTTGAAAAAAAAAACCCCAGAAGAAAATGGAAATTACCCTGGATGTTTTAAGAGAGGTTTTACTGACGACAAAGAGCCTCACAGCTAGCCATCACTCCGTCATCCATCATCTGTCAGACAGACTTGAAGAATAGGTACCTCAGTCAATGCGTGTATGAGTATGCATTGTGTGTGTTGTGAGTGTGTGTGTGTGTGTGAGAGAGAGAGAGAGAGAGAGAGAGTGAGTGAGCGAATGAGTGTGTGCCTGTATGCTTGCATCGGTGCAGTCACCACTTACACTGTCACAGTGTCCGTGTGACAGCAGATGCTGGTTCATCCTAGCCACCCACCCCAGTCACGCTTGGCAGTTTTCCACCGGAGTGAGAGCCAGGCCTGCCTACAGATGAACAGGAAGGCATGAGAGACACACAGAAACACTGACCTGAGAACAGCCCTCTGTCTCTTTCCTCCCTCATCTGCTTCGCTGTAATGAATAATCTGTTCATCTAATGGACGCCATCTCTCATTCCCCCCATGGCTCTAATCATGTGTGGGGCACAAGCTGTGGTGTTGTGGTGTTGTGTGTGTGTGTGTATGTGTGTGTTGAGGGGGGTACTCCAGTCCAGCTGTCTGCCCCTCCCCAACACACACACACAAACACACACACATACACACACACACATACAGTACACACACACACACACACACACTTCAACGTCTTCATCTCATCACATCACCCAGAGGGAGGAGTGACACAGAATCTGGAAGCTGGCAAACCGGCAGTCGGCCCCGTCCCCCTTCCCTCCGTTTGAAGTGTGGTGCCAGCTCCAAAGCGCTCACATCTGCCCCGCGGCTTCTGGTGTGGCTCAGAGCCGCAATTGTGCGCACCGGGTGGAGGTGGGTGGGTGGGTGGGGAAGGGGACTTTAAAAGATGCATTAAATAAATATGCGGCACTTCAGTGTATTCTTGCTATGGGCTGCGCTCAGGGAGAGCATTGGCGAGCCAGCCAGGGTTTTCTGATGGAGGAGGCTGGCCTGCAGCTGTGTGTCATTTACCCCAGAGGCAGAAGAGGAGCAGGGATAGGCTTATTTTTTCTCTTGTATCCATCTAGAAGGCTGTGTATGATTTGGCATCATTACTGCATATATTGCATTGTTGCATTTGAGTGTGTGTGTGTGTTTATCTCTGAATATGTGTGTGTGTGTAACCATAATGTGTGTGACTGTGTGTTCCTCTCCTGTGCCTACTTCTGTGTCCATGGCATGCCCGTCTTGTTGATACGTGCATGAACATGCGTGTGTGAATGTGTGTGATTGTGTGTGTGTGCTGTACGCTTCTTTCAAATGACTTTGTCCTCCCTAGCCCTCCCCTCCTCCAGCATACCTACGGTGCACAGAATGTGTGGGATGGAGTGGGCACCCAGTCCATGGTGGCCATATGTTTTAGTGTAAAAAAAACTCAGGCACAACCATGGAACTGACATGAAAGCAGACGGGACTCTTCACAGACTAAACAAGGGCATTGTTTCAGCCTCACAGTTGTCTTTGCTGTACATGCTGTTCTCTCGTTATTACTACACAGTGCCAATTTAGAGCGACACAGCCCCCTCGTCTTCTCCTCGAAAACGTCCTCTCCTGCGCACCATAACAGCCGTTAAGCAACCACTTTAAACAACAAAAAGAACAATACAAAAAACAATCCCTAATTCCATAAACGCCCTGGCCAGTCATTACAGATCTGGCGCAAACTCCGGCGTTTCCTCCCAGGTGATAACTCCGGGGGCGCGACTCCAGGAGCAGAGGTGTCAGGTGGGAGGGAGGTGTGAGCAGCAAGGGCAGGCGGTTTACAAGGGCCGGCTGGGGCTGGAGCCTATTAGAGCCACAGTCAGCAGCAGCAGCAGTGCGGGTGGAGGCTGTGGCTGAGACGGCTGCAGGGGTGATGGTGGTGGTGGTGGTGGTGGGGATGGACTCTCTCTCCCTGCAGAAACGCATTAGCTACAGAGGAGCCATTAGCTGCTTCGGGGCGTTTCTTTTATAAGGGACCTCTGGGCACATCGGAGCAGGCCTGTGGGGGGAATTAAAGCCAGCGGTTCTCACCTCCCGGTTCCCATGTAACCCGATCAGACCCTTTTAAAGGAAACCGAGACCTGAATATTAACAATCTGATGCGTGGCTTAGGAAAGAAAGTCGGGTGATGAATGAGTATTAAATTCTTTTCTCTCTTTCTTCTTTTTTTTTGATGGGGGTTCTTTTTACATTTTCGCGCTCACGTCTGTGTGGTTTTGCAAGTGTGTGAGTTTTTGTGTAGTCACGAGGTGCTGGGGGTCTCGAGTTCATGCACTCTCTTTTGTCTTTCTCTCTCTCACAAGTCTTTTGTGTCGGAAAGTGCAGGAACTTTGGCACATTGTCACTCTGAGAACCCTGCTATTGTAATTAGGATTGCACTTGAGTAAAACAAAACTTTATGGTTCATGTGTGTGTGTGGGAGAGAGAGTGTGTGTGTGCATGTGTGTGTTTGTGAGTGTGTGTGTGTGTGTGTGTGTGTAAGACGGAGACACAGAAAGAGTGGAAGGAACTTCCAGTATATGACTTCCTGCGTGTCAGTGACTCGGGTCCGGAGATCACACGTGGCCGTGTGGACGTGGAGGCCTCGGTGCACTGGAGCTCATCTCCACTGCAAAACGCCTGTTTCCAGATCAGCGCCAGAGACGGCCATTAGCCTGCGCTCCAGACCAGCGGGGCTGTTTCTGGGTCAGTGGCGTGAGTCAGTCGCAGACTCCATTGCCTGGGCCCCGCACTTTCTCCCAGCAGCTGGAGAATCCATCCATCCATCCATTCATCCATCTGTTCCTTCCTTCTCCACATTCCCAATCTCTCTTTTCCTCTCTCTGTCTCTCTCCTTCTCTCTCTCTCTTTTTCACTCATTCTCTGCCTCTCTCACTTCAACTTCCTCCTTTGCTTACTCTCTCTCTCTCTCTCTCTCTCTCTCATTAACTATCCACGTCTGCAACTTTTCCATGCTCACTCTCAGGGGTTTCTCAGGGTAACTCCTCTATCCTTCCCTACGGTTTTCATTTGTCACTTTATCTCTTCTCTCCATCTCTGTATCCCTCCATCCCATTACTCTTCTCTGCTCGGGTCGCTCCTGCCCTCCAGATGCTGTCGTGCCGGTCCGATAGGGGTTATTGGGGTTGGGTTGGGAGGGCTCCACCTACACTCTTTGACAGAGGGGCCCTGATTTACGGGGCCATGCCAGGGCATCGCGTGGAGGCCCCCCCCCCAACCCCAACCTCGGCCTGAAAGAGCGCCCTCCTGTCGTGCTCGTTATTCCATGCCCGTAAATGCTCAAGTCAATTTAATTGTGGATTTCATTGCTTGGGGGTCCTACGGATGGCATGTGTGTGTGTGTGTGTGTGTGTGTGTGTGTAGGGTGGGGGTTTTAGGCACGTAACGAGGACAGTGTGTGCACCAGATCCGGTCCCCTCACTTTTTTTTTTTTTTTTTTTGATCTGGGGCTGCTTTTTTTTTTTATTGGGGCTCCAGGCTTGATCAGAGCCGGTGATAGGTCTGTGTGTCAGTCTAGCGGAACTTCAAGCGGCTCCTTTGAGCGGCGCGGCGCAGGCGCGGCGGCGTATTAGCGCGTAAATAAAACGAAATGATGTGTGCCGAGGTTCGGGCCCGAGCAGGCGCGGGGCGAGACTTTACGCATGTTGGGGATATATCTTTTTTCCATTACACCGTAAAAATAACCACCTCTCTCATCTCCATAAAAGCCTGCAGATGTGAATAGGTCACCACTTGGACCGGCTACAGTGAGTGTCTGTGTGTTGGAGAGTTTGTGTGTCTGTGTCTGTGCTTGTGTGTGAGAGCCCGTCTGTGTGTGTGTGTGTGTGTGTGTGTATCTGTGTGTGTGTCTGTGTCTGCCTGTCTGTGAGTGTGTCAAAGCAAACACATTAGTAACGCTTCAGGCATGAATGTGCTGACCAGTCGAAGGGACTTCCAGCATTCCATCCCGCTCTCCTGACCGCGGTGGTCTGTTCAGCTTTCGATTAAAAGTCCACAAGGCTTCGCCAGAGCATGACGCTAGGAGGGGTGAGCACTGGGTGGAGGCAGAAGAGAGGAGGGGAAGAAATACAAGAGAAGGGGGGAAAAATCAACCATGTTTGTTTTTCTAAACAGTGCCCATCAGATGACGCACTTGAAAAACGCTTCTCTGTACTGCAATAAAAAGAAAAAAATATTTCTGGGTTGCTTGTCTTGGTTCGAGAGCGGTTGGGGACGAAAATACTGCTGTCTCCGGCAGCAATGACGGCTTACTGGGAGGCTGGAAAGTTTAAGGGGACGGGTGCCCATTTTCAGATGAATGATGCAATGTTTCTCTGTCGGACGAGGAGGAGGAAGGCTGACTTGCCCACTTCTCGTTTATTCGGCCCTTTTTTGGTCTCCAACAACGACCACCAGTCTTCGCAGCGTGCCACGCTAAATGCCACAGAGTTTTATGGGCCAAGGGCAGACACTGAGGCCGCCAGAGGGTGGGCGCTGATGGCAATTGATGGTACGGAAATCAACAGAGGGCCTAATTGCCTGCCTGCAGGGCTGGGTGGGGAGGGGGGGTGGGGTTACGGCTCGATAATTGATCTTTGTATCGAGCGACAAGGCATTCTTTCATTTTTTTTTTTTTTTTTGCATGGCCTTAAATGATTTTCTTGGCGGATGGATAATCACGTCCAAGTGAAAAGATCGGCGTCACTAACTCTGGCTGTCTGCAGGACTTTCTAACTGTTTGTCTTTTCAGTCTTTCAAATTCTATCCCTCAGTCCATT
>NC_055961.1:15347112-15349612 GCF_018492685.1 Alosa sapidissima | reverse complement strand
CCGGGCTGAGGTGATTAGATTAGGCAAGCAGAGGTAGAAGTTTGTGGCAATCGCCTTGTTGCTTTGCATTTTTAGTTCAGTTTTAAACGAACAACTTTGTATCCAAACAACACCATTCAGATCTAAAACTTAGAAGAAAAAAGTCCACCGGGACGTTCGCTTCTATCTGTCAAATATGAGCCCACTTCATGCGCAACAGTCTCACTTAGTAGTGCTTAATAACCTATACAAGATCGGTTCCGAAAAAACCTTCACGACACTTTAATTACAACTGCGTTAGCCACAGACCTTCAGCTATCTTTAGTAAGCTACATACTGTAGCCTATGTGTATGGAACAGTCTAGGGATGCATTTCATGGGTGCACTGTTTGACATGTCAGTTAGCCTACTCATTTGCACCACTGGTTAGATGTAATTACGGTATTTCACTCGTGCAATGACAATAAGGTTGAATGTAGGGTTACTCTAATCTAAAATCTTAGAAATATGAACTAAACATGAATTAAATCTTAGTGGAATAAAATATTCAGCATATCTTCTACTTATTCAAAAATAAATGAACTGACTTCCAATGCATGAATAAGAAAAAATAACAAAAAATCAATGGCATGACCTGTCTTCCTGATACCGATTGAAAAGTCTAACTGCATGGAACTGTCAGGGATTGTTTTTTAGTTTTTACAAAAACACAACAACCAAATAACATATCATGCTGATAGCTTTTGTTCATCTCAAACACAATGTAGCCAGGTGAGATGTTTGCAACTACATGAGCTTTTATCAATCCAGTTGCAGTAGGCCTAGATCCCAACCACAATTGATGAACTGTAATGAACTGCCCTACTTGTGATTGTTTTTAGAGATTTTAAAGGTTTTATATCGATGCTACAGAATTTGTGGCTGGTGCTACAAAACTTTTAACCCCTGTAGTACCAGTGCTACTTGCAAAAAAAGTTAACGTACAGCCCTGCAGACACAGACACACACACACACACACTCTCTCTCTATCTCATTCTCACTCTCATACACACACAAACAAACACACACACACACACACACACACACACACACACACACACACACACACTCACACCAGGGGCGGAGTGGGGCACTAAAATCCACCCGGAAATTTTATTTGTGACCATGAAAGTTCTGTAACGCCTGAATGAGACAAACATAAGAAAATTAAGGCTAGCCTTCACAAAAATCAGCATGGGAGAGATCAGTGTGAAGGGTAACCATGAATGACATATAGACAGTGAGCGAGTGGTATAAATATTGGTTGGACTTCCTACAACTTTAAAGTGTAGATCACAGAGATTTTCGCGGAAAATTCATATTGAATCTATGATTTCGATGGCCACGTACGCCTCACGGCCGCGACAAACACTCTATGGGCCGGCCCGCACCGCACACATTCCTCGGCCGGCCCCACCGGGAAAACTCCCGATTGTTCCGATTGCCACTCCGCCCCTGACTCACACACACACACACACAATCTTTCACAACCCAACTCTCACACACCCACACTGCAAAAAATGAAATCTAACCATGTGTTGATAATCTTATATTAAGATCAAAAAATCTATTTGGTATTGTTTTTAGTATGAAAAGACTTACCTAGCGCTCTCTCGAAAGATCATTTTGACTTAATTTAAGAAGACTTTGACTTATTTTAAGGAGTCTTATCAAGACAAATTTGCTCAACACACTGGCAGACAAATTTGCTTGTTTTTAGGACAAATTTGCTTGTTTTCAGGATGAGATGTCTTAATTTAAGAAAAGTTTGACTTATTTTTAAGTCAAATAAGTTCATAAGAAAGTGCTAGGTAAGTGTCTTTATACTAAAAACAATACCAACTAGTTTTTTTTATCTTGATATAAGATTAATAACACTTGGTTAGATTTTGTTAGATAAGCAGTTTTTGCAGTGCATACACTGTGTTTCACACACACACACATTTTAATTCTTTATTTAAATCCACAAATCATGTTACAACAGACAGGATTCAAATATTTCAAGAGATAAGATAGGGCTTTGTCACTCAATGGTATTCAGGGGTACAAAAAACATCTCCTGCGCCATACTGCAAGGCTGCCTATAACTGCAGATATGGAGCAAAACTTTGCTAGCTGTTTTGTTTTTCTGCTGGAGAGCCCTGCCAGCCTTAACCCACTGAAAACAAGATTGTGGACATGCCCCAAGCTGCCAAAGATCAACTCCACTAGCTTGCATTGATAGCCTAGGTCACATAGTTTTTGTCCGTATGGGTTGTTACTTGTGATTTTATCATTAAAATTATTTAATGATTTTATCATTAAAAGCCATGTCCATGTAGAGATCGTACACACATCCTATTTCAAGTATAAGTACTTCCCTTCTGTCTCGGTCTAAAAACACAACATCAGGGGTGTTACGGATGTTACAAAACACATCAGTGG
This sequence comes from Alosa sapidissima, assembly GCF_018492685.1. Taxonomy (NCBI): domain Eukaryota; kingdom Metazoa; phylum Chordata; class Actinopteri; order Clupeiformes; family Clupeidae; genus Alosa; species Alosa sapidissima. Next base: position 15,347,170 of record NC_055961.1, on the reverse strand, counting down.
AGCTGTTAAACCATTCTGGCATAATACGTGAATGTTTGTACATGGTCTCACACACCCA
>NC_055961.1:15337112-15339612 GCF_018492685.1 Alosa sapidissima | reverse complement strand
CACACGCTCTGACTTCATTAAGCATGTTGTTTAGTACTGTTACATGCACTGTATACACTTGCAGGAATAATGCATGTGTATTATTAAAGCCTAACATCAGAGGTACTGACTAAACAAAGGCACAGTTGCAGAATCAGTCCTGTGTAGCACAAAGGACTGTTATGTAAAGCAGAATCTGTGACAGGAGACACTGAAAATCTGATGGTCTTTCTGCAATGAACCGGCATCTTGTTGGGTTGTTTTGATTTGTCTCATATTTAAAGAAGCATTGTCAATGCGAGTGCAGGAATGCTTTGTGGCGTACCTCACACTGAGTGGACAAAATGGCTTTTTTCGCTTAGCTCTCTCCCAGGCTGTTTGCTTCAGATATTTTATTGTGTCACTTTCTTGCAGACGTTTCGCAAAATGGCTCTGGTCAAAAGTGTCAAAGCCCATTAGAAGAGCAATAGAAAAGAAAAAAAACTTTTATACAGCCATGTTTTGGTCCTCTGAAGCTTGCTGGGCTCAAACTCACATTGCATCCCAGCTTTCCAGAATGTTTCCAGAACAAAGATATACCAACAGCTTAAAAAACACAGATCTCTGACAGGCTTTCGCCTCGGCCTTACAAAAAGTCACTTGACATTTCCATAAATGGACCCAATGACAGGTTGTGAAAGAAATAAACAGTATGTGAGAAAGTTATATAAAACACAACATCTGTAGCATGAGCTCCATTTTCAGAGCTGCAATGGCTGCAAAGCCATGGCAACATGTGGTGGTGACGTGGCGATGGTGAGATAAAAGCCATGGGCAAGGCTTGTTGAGATGAAACATGGGCAGCTCGGGGCTTCTTCGTCAGAGCCGTGATGTGTCAGAGAGGATGTGTTAGGAGGCTGTTCACAGCTGCTTGTGGCGGCAAGGGATGTCGCGAGCGCATTCTTTAAAATGTGCAGTCCTGTATACAGTGGATTTGAAATAGACTGTGAGCGTCTGAATTATGAATATGGTGCATCAAATACACCTCTTTCAGTCTTGTAAGTCTATCCTTCTTCTCTCTTTCCATCCTTCTTCTGTACCGCTTTCTCTCTCTCTCTCTTTCTCTCTCTCTCACTCTCTCTCTCTCTCTCGCTGACAGGCCACACACTGTGCCTACTGAGCTTCTTCGGAGGGGCTGTTCTATTTACCTCACACAGCCCTGCCAGGGAGATTATGACGGGGTGAACTCATTTTCTACAGAAAGCTCCTCACTTCCCATTCTGTGCACATGCACATACAAACACACACACACACACACACACACATAAACACACACACACACACACACACATAAACTCCCATCCTCTTTTCTTTTTCCTCCACTCCCTCTGTCTCCCTCCATCTCTACCTCCATCTCTGCCTCTCCTTCTCCCTCCCTCCCTCTCTTTCCCTCTCACTAAGCTGATCTCATCAAATCATACTCCTCATGCAGAATGATGCTGCAGAGTCTTGGGGCCATCACCACGGCAAATCTGTCCAATGTCTTATAAGCATCACACAGAGAGTAAAGGAATGAGAAAGAAAGAAAGAGAGAGAGAGAGAGAGAGAGAGAGAATGAAACATGAAGAAGGAGTGGAATCTTTAGCCTAGGGAAACGGCTCCATCCTCACCTCTGTCTTCACATCCGCCGTTGCTGCGGCAGAACACCTCCGGTGCCCGTAATCTGGCGGTGCGGCATGGCACATTGTCGGGGGTCATTACCCGCGCTAACGTGAGGCTATAGGGTGCTCTTTTGATGTGCAAGGAATGCTCTCTGGCAGAGAGAGGAAAAAGGGGGGGAATTGATTGAAATGGTGGAGCGGGATTGAGCTGTTAGCCACAGGGCATGGGAAAGACAGGGGTCAGAGCTAATGCCGGACAGATGTGTGTCTCCCCGCGCTCGGGAACCGCATATGGAAGGCAAATATGTCCCACGGATTATCCCCTACAGCCCTGAGACGGTTTCTGAAAGTCTGCGACTAGCTATAGTGGCCGTCGGCGGAAACCAGTATGAGAAAACAAAATATCCCCCCTTCCACATTTCACTCCTGAAGGAAATGAACGTGGTCCGCGTTGTTCAGAGAGTATACAGTATAGACCCTTTCAAGAGTTCCATTATCAGCATCATAGTTGGCCCCACAAGACTTCCTTTTTAACATTCCATATGTTATCTTAATGCAGAGGAAGTAGATTGGGGCCCAAATAGAACGTTCAAGCATTGTTTTTGTTTTTATTGTTGAAAGGGTCTATAAAATCAGCACAGCTCTTCGGTTTTAGTGCTTGGAACTTTGGTGCTGTTCAGAGTCTGTCTGTCTGCTTTGGAGGGTTTATACATCGGAGAGAATCCTCTAGGAATCTGGTCCCCATGCTGGGAACAAAAAGAAAGCATGTGATGACCTCAGCTCTCCATCCATCAGCCCGTTACTGCTGTTTGAAAAGTTTGTGTCAAATATTTACATAGTCCACAGTTGCCAAGCCAATCCAGAGCTACTCCAATCTATAT